>NW_020897769.1:1063022-1066791 GCF_003984885.1 Neopelma chrysocephalum | reverse complement strand
CCATGATTCCACGATTCTGTGATTCCCAAGCGTGGCTCACTGGCAGGGCACCCTCACAAGGGGCGTTGTGGCATCGCTGTCGGGACAGATGGTGACAGTGGGGGTGGCTCCAGGGGACACCCAGCTCACAGGTCACATCCCGGGGCTGGTGCTCCATCCCAGCAGTGGGAAACAGCCCAGATCCCTGGGCAAACCACCCCGTCTGCCCCACAGCCTTCCCTCTAGGACCCGTGTCCAAACCCCCCCAGGTGTCACCCCCAGAGACCCCGCAGCCCCCACAGCCCAGCCCGTGGCACCACTGGGTTTTCTCGGGGGTGGAGCAGCCGCTCCATCACCGTGTCCGTGGGCAGCGGGGAAAGAGCTGAGGAGAGCGAGTGGTGTGGCCTGGAACAGGAGGGACAGCAAGGAACGCACCTTGTGGCTGAACCTCTCGAAGTTCAGGTGTTTGAGGTTGTCCTGTGGGGAACAGGAGCAGATGGAGGCCAGGACTAACCTATTTTCAAAGCAGTTCAGACTAATATTTTCTCCAGCAAGGTGTTTTTTCAAAGGTGGGTCGCTCAGCACCGTGCGACACCAGGCTCTGGTGGCTCTGGTGTCCTCTCTGTCACCTGCTGCAGGTGGCCGAGCCCCTGGCAGCATTTTTAGGACCCATTTTTAGGCACTGGATGGCACTGCCCAGCTGAGGGGCTGCAGTGACACACCGACACTGGCACAGACTTGTGGAATTCCCTGAAGGAATCTCCCCTTCGGGGAATGTGTTGGTTTTCCATGGAAGCCTCTGACAACAGCAGTGCCAGGGGTGAAACTCCTGCCTGAGGGGACCAGGGGCTTGATGAGGAGCAGGGAAGCTCCTGGTCCTGCTGAGATCAGGAATTGTACCTGAGGACTTCTCCCAGGTAAAGAGTGCCAAGACAAGAGGAAATGGCCCCAGGCTGTGCCAGGGGAGGTTCATCAGGAGGGACATCAGGAGGAATTTCTTCCTGGAAAGGGCAGTCGGGCATTGGAAGGGGCTGCCCAGGGAAGTAGTGGAGTGCCTGTGCCCTGGACGTGGCACTCAGTGCTCTGGGCTGGGGGACAAGGTGGGGATTGGGAACAGGGTGGACTGGATGTTCCTGGAGGGCTTTTCCAGCCTCAGTGAGTCTGGGATTCTGTGACTCCCCACAGGAAAGAGGAGAGAGAACCGTGTGAAGCAGGTTCAGCACAATGTGTTCCCTGCTCTGGGTGCTCACACCGTGCTCAGGAGGCAGGGACAGGGTGCTGCTCTTTGTTTGGATCTGGGATCAGATCTCCCTGCTGACAGGCAGCATTCCTCCCTGGGAATCTTTACGTGTCCCTCTCATTCCTGGGTAGCCCCGGGATGTGATTCCTGGGATCACATCACCCTGAGCAGTCATTCCCAGCTCCTTTCCACCATGGATCCTGAAGCTGCAGCTTTCTTTGGGCTCCTCCTCTCTCCCAGGCAGGGGAGGGATGCACAGGTGTCCTGACTGGGGAGAGGTGGAATCCTGGAGCTTTCCCTCCTCTGTGAAGGTGTTTTGGTCCCGCGGCAGCACCGGAGCCACAGAGGTGGCTCAGCCAGACCCACAACCCTCTGGTGAAGCTGAGCAGCAGAAGCTGATCCTTCACCCTTTGAGTGTTCCTGACCTCAGGGGGCCTTACAGCATCTCTTCTTTCCCTTTGGTGACAGATCCAGGCGGATGGGACAGATGGGAATTGTGTCACCTTCGTGCTGCACGACGAGGATCACACCCTGGGCAACTCCCTGCGCTACATGGTCATGAAGAAGTGAGTGAAGCCTCTGGCAGGGCTGAGGGAACCTCTGTGCCCTGCCCTGGCCTTCTCCTCACTGATCCACACCTCAGCTGTTGCTGGAAGGAGGCAGATGATCCCAAATCCCTGTGCACACCTGTCAGAGCCTTATGTCCCACATGGGGCCCTGCTCCCACCTCCTGCCTCTCCTGACAGGATTAATCTTTTCCTTGGACTGGGTCGGGAACCTGAGAGCACCAATAGGCCTTAATGGGCCTGACCAGGCTCCACCCACACTCTCCTTTGACCAGGAGCCCCAGTTAAGCTCAGCTCAAGGTTTTCAGTCCTTCTTGAGCTGTTGGAGAAGTAACTGGGTCTCCAGCCCAGCCTGTGCTGGGTCATGGACTCCATTTGTTGCCCACACTTGGGTTATAAGGATCTTAAAACACATCTCATTCCGTCCCTGCCATGAGCAGGGACACCTTCCACTAGCCCAGGTTGCTCCAAGCCCTGTTCCAGCCTGGCCTTGGACACTTCCAGGGATCCAGGGGCAGCCACAGCTTCTCTGCCCAACCTGTGCCAGGGCCTCCCCACCCTCACAGGAATTGGAATTCCTTCCCAATATCCCATCTAACCCTCTGTCAGTGGGAAGCCATTCCCCCTTGTCCTGTCCCTCCATCCCTTGTCCCAAGTCCCTCTCCAGCTCTTCTGGAGCCCCCTTAGGCCCTGGAAGGGGCTCTCAGCTCTCCCTGGAGCCTTCTCTTCTCCAGGTGAACCCCCCCAGCTCTCCCAGCCTGGCTCCAGAGCAGAGGGGCTCCAGCCCTTGGAGCATCTCCATGGCATCCTCTGGACTCCTCCAGCAGCTCCATGTGTTTCCTGTGCTGAGGATCCCAGAGCTGGGATGGCCAGACAGGTCCCCCCTCGTTCCTCAGTGTCATCACCCTGGGCAGGGCTGGGGGTTGGTGAAGAGCTGCTGGAGAAACCTCACAACAATTCCAGGAGGGAGTGCAAGGCACCATCTCAGACAGCAGTTGCTTTGCAGTGTCATGTGAATCCCTCTGAGAAATCTCTCTGACAAGACCAACAGCTGCTGGCAGGGAAGGGGCTCTTCTCTTTGCTGGGGGCCCCAAAGTTCTCTCACCCCTCTCAGCTGCTGGAGCAGAGGCACCTCAGTAACTCCTGCACTGCCCTGGGCCCATCAGCCTCTTTTCCTGCAGCAGCTTTGGGTACAGTGAGGCTTCCAAGCATCCAGGATTCCCTGTTTGGGCTCTGCAGGGCTGCCCCTGCACTGGTTGTGGTGCCAGGATGGTGCCTACAGGGTGCCAGCCAGGTCTTTGCCCTGCAGAGCTCCAGCTGCAGCTCGGGGACATATGGGGGGGGTGAAAGTTCCATAAGTGGTTTCCTCTCAGCAAATCCCTCCCATAAGACCCTAAATCGTGGTAGAAACACCCCAAGCTCCAGCAGCTCTTGGCTCCAGCTTCCCTGAGGTTTGCTGTGGGGTGGCCTGGCTTTCACTGCTCCCTCTCCTCTCTCCCCTCCCGCAGCCCTGACGTGGAGTTCTGTGGCTACTGCATCACACACCCCTCAGAGAGCAAGATCAACTTCAGGATCCAGACCAGAGGTAGGGCTGGGGGCTGTTCCTGCATGGCTGGGCTCCTTTTTTCATGGAATCCCCCCCTGCTCATGCCAGGTTCCCAGCAGGACTCATTTAAGCAAAGCCAAGCCCTTTCACCTCCCCTCTGCAGTGCTGTGCCCCGTGGCTGAGCCTCAGAGGCTGCTCCCAGCAGGATGCTCCAGCTCCTGTTCCCAGCTGGAGCGAGAAGCAGCTCCCCTGGCTGGCAGCAGGTTCTGGCACAGGGAGCTCAGCCCCGGGTGGGCAGCAGGAGGGGGGTGAGTGGGCACACACCAAGGGGGGAGGTGGGGACTGCCCAGGGAGAGGCCACCAGCCCTTGGGAGCCACCTCAGTGTCCCTAACCCAGCTTTTGAGCCACCTCAGTGTCCCTAACCCAGCTTTTGGAGC
>NW_020897769.1:1005511-1063012 GCF_003984885.1 Neopelma chrysocephalum | reverse complement strand
GTGGAGCCGTTCCGGAAGGGGCTCAATGACCTGATGGCTGTTTGCCAGCACGTGCTCAGCACCTTTGAGGTGAGACCATTCCTGAGGAGCTCAGGAGCCTTTCCCATCTCTGGGTCCTGTTTCTGTCCCCGAGGCCTGTGCTGGAGGCGCCTTTGCCATGGACACCTGATGGTTTCCTTGGGCATCCTCCGCCTGGCTTCCTTTCCCTTGGAGGGACTGTGAAAATCAGTCATTTCCAAAAGTCCCTGGAGCTCTGTCAGAGCTTCCCAGCCTTTCCAGGCTCCAGGCAGAGAGGGGGGTGGCACTGGGCTGCACGAGTCGCTCAGGGACACGCTGCTGACTTTGGTCCTGTGCTCTTGTTGCAGAGGAGCATGAAGGAGTACAGGGCACAGAGGGAGGAGGAGATGCAGTAGCCTTTGGAGATGTCCCCATGGATGTCCCCATGGATGTGTGTGATGTCTGTGTGTTGAATTCCCTGGGTCCCAACGGGGTTTTTTTGGTTGTTTTTTCACGGCTTTGATGCAAACTGTATTTTCTCTATTAATAAAGTTTATTAATTTAGATGCTGCGGAGGTGACTCTGAATTTTGCTCGGCACAGGTGTGGAAAGCCACAGAATCATGGAATGGCTTGGGTTGGAAGGGACCTTAAAGCCTATCCAGTTCCACCCCCTGCCATGGGCAGGGACACCTTCCACTAGCCCAGGTTGCTCCAGGCTGGCCTTGGACACTTCCAGGGATTCAGGAGCAGCCACAGCTTCTCTGGACAACCTGTGCCAGGGCCTCACCACCCTCCCAGGGAAGAATTGCTTCCCAATATCCCTCCAAACCCTGCCCTGTCAGTATGAAGCCATTCCCCCTTGTCCTGTCTCTACACACCTTATGAAAATGATGGATAAAAGGCAGTTCTGTCACTCTCCCATCATATTTCTTCCCCTCTCCAAGTGTTTTTGCTGTTTTCTTCCCAGGATTTCCAGGTCAGAGGTGCAGAATCAGGTGCACAGAACAAGTCTGAGCCCTCAGGGAGCCAAGGGGCTCAAATCAAGCTTTAGAGGGTGTCATGTGGTGTGAAATCACAGGGCTTGGGAACCTTTCTGGATTGCTCAGCACGTGGAGGAGGGACGAGGTTCATCCCAAAGGAACCTCCTGCCACTCAAGGAAGTATTTAAGAGACTTTGCAGCCCCCCTGCTGCTCAATACCAGAGGTTTTCCTCTCAAACACCACCCTAATAAAACATGTTTTATTAGGAACATACGGAGGAGGGAGAGGCAGGAAGGGAAAGGTCAGATTTTCTTTATAAAATCACTCTGTCAAACAGGAATTGGCAAAGTGGGTCTTGCTGACAGGTTTGTGCTGGAGTTGTGCCCAGGGGCCAGCTGAACCCCGGGTTTCCTAATCCAGCTCCTTTTCCTGTGGGACTGCTGCCAGGGATCCATCCTGCCCGTGCCAGCGTGGTCCCACGTAACAGTGGGAGTTGAAATTACAGTCTCCATTTACCTGGAAATGTGGACAAATACAGAAATACACAGAATTCTGATCTTTTTATAAGCAGAATCGTTAAAAAATACCCTTTTACTAAGGTGTCTGAGCTGGAACATCTCAGTCTTTATCAGTTTTCTCCTTTGACTTCATTTTGCCACCAACAAATGCAGCCAGAGCCCAACAGCAGCACTGCAACACAGACACAAATTACTCCAGTAGGTTGGGAAATGTATGGAAAACAGGCTGGTCTATGTATTCCTCAGTTTCTGCTTGCCTTGAAACCCATCTGTCTTTCAGAAATATGACTTGTTTGTAAAACATTTGCAGCTAAAAAAACCCCAACACCTGGAAAATGTTTTAATTGCAAGTCTTTTCTCCTGTTTTCCTCTCTCCATTTTTTTTTTCCCATGGCAAAGTGAAAAGGGGAAAGAAATAAAAAGAGGGATAAGAAAGAAGGGAAAACCAACAGAAAATCATCAAAAACTTGGTAACTAAAACTTTTTCATGTAGGTTTTCTTACACTTTTGACAAGAGGTTGTTAGAATAAACATGGAAATCATGGTTTGGTTTGGGTTGGAGGGGACCTTATAGATCATCTCTGCCACGGGCAGGGACATCTTCCACCAGACCAGGTTGCTCCAAGCCCTGTCCAATCGAAAATTGCTGGAAAATCACTCAGGGGATTGATATTGTCTGGAGGGAATTTGGGGAATTTGCCATGTTTTGGTTCGTTCCAGAGGCTCTTTCAGCTGAGATCGGACCTTCCCTGCTGCCTTTGCCACCTTCAGTTGACCACAAGGATGTCTCTGTCCCCTCCCCAATGCCCTGGAACTTGGTGTCCTTTGGCCAGGACATGTTGGAGCTCTGCCCTGTTGGCAGAGGGAACACCAGCTGCAGGCATCAAAATCCAGGGCACCCCTTTTTCCCTTCGGATTGGGTGATCCCCCTCCCAGGAGCTGTGGGCTGAAGGACATTCCAGCTGCTGAAGAGCCTGGATTGAGGCTGGATGCTTTCCTGGAGGGGCACACCTGGATCTTCTCCCTTGCCACCTGCCCAGCAGAGCATTAGGTGCTTCCAGGGGGGTTGGAAAAGTGAGGGCTGGATCCTTGGGATCTGCCTCACCTGGATTGGAGCCATCTCTGCCTTCCCTCTCCTGATCCTACCAACTCTTCCCTGGAAGGAACAGCATTCCCCAGCCATCCTGGCGCTCCCGTGGCCCTGGGAAGGGGAAGCTGGACCCGATGGCTTGGCTGGATGTTCCCCCCAGCGACACCTGGGGACTCCTGGTCCCCAAACCCTGCAGTCACACGTGGTCACCTGCGTGTGCCACTCATGGGTGGGATGAAATTCCTCCGGCTCAGGAGCCTGGAGCAGGATTCCCAGGAAAAGGAGAAGAGAAGGGGGCTTTCAGGACTCCCTGGGGCAGGTTGGTGACACAGTGAGGCCGAGTGACTGTCCCCACCACGAGCAGGAGGAGGGTTCCCACCACTGGTGCTCTGCCAGCCATCCTTGGATCTCATCCCGACTCCAGGCCCAGCAACCAAAGCTCTTTTTTTTTTGCTCTTTCAGCTGGGAATTGTCACTCGTGATCCTCTCCTTCCCCTCCTCATCCCACATCCATCTCCAAGCGACCACATCCCAACTTTCCTTCCCTTTTCCACACACATCTCCCCCCCAGCCCCGCGTTCCACCCCGAGACGAACGTCCAGAAGTCACTTGGTTTTCCTGCAAGGAAATGAACAATCCCATAAGGATGTGAATGCCCTTCCCCCTCCCTCAGGGTGGGGGGCAGAGCCTGGGCCCGGAGCTGGGCCTGGGGGGCCATGGAATGCTGCAGCTCCTTCCAGGTGGGTTACAACGTGAAGGCAAAGATGATTCAGGCCCAGCCAGGAAGGAGCCATGGGAGAGGAGCAGAGGGGTCCTGCTGTCCTGGCCCTGTGCCTTGTCCTTGACCCCGCAGGGGACGGGGGTTTAGGAGGAGCTGTACTTGTTACTCAGGCGGGAGCTGCTCCGGTCCAGCCCCAGCTCCTGCCCTGTGGCTTTCCACTTCCCAACTGATCCCTTCTCATCCGTGGGGGTGATGCTCAGGGCGGGCCTCTGGCACCAGCAGCACAGGCAGGACTGTGAGGAGACAAGAGGAGGGAGGGAGAGGTCACAGGTGTGGGATACAGGGGAAAAGAGGAGGGAATGTTCTGGTACTGGAGCTGGCAGGTCACCCTGTGCAGTGCCAGGCTGGGAATTGCAGCCTGCACTCCTAAGCCTTGCTGTCCTGCAGGTCTGCTGGGAGCAGGTTTTCCAGGATAGGGCCGGTGTGAATGGGAAATGAAAATCCCAAAATCGTGGGCGCTTTTTACAGTTGTGTTTTCTTGTCCTTAAGGGACAGAACACACAGGCTCAGCTCTTCCTTTTGTCACAGCAGCAGGGAGGTGGCTCCCATCCCATCCCATCCCATCCCATCCCATCCCATCCCAACCCATCCCATCCCAACCCATCCCATCCCATCCCATCCCAACCCATCCCATCCCACCCTATCCTATCCTGTCCCACCCCATGCTATCCTATCCCATCCTATCCATCCCATTCTATCTCATCCCATCCTATCCTGTCCCATCCCATTCCATGCCATTCATCCCACCCCCTCCCATCCCATCCCATCCCATCCTACCTTGTCCCACCCCATCCCATCCTATCCTATCCTGTCCTGTCTCGCCCCATCCTATCCTGTCCCATCCCATCCTATCCTATCCCATCCTATCCATCCCATCCCATCCTGTCCCATCCCATCCCATCCCATCCCATCTCATCCCATCCCATCCTGCCCTATCCTATCCTGTCCTGTCCTGTCCTGCCCCATCCTATCCTGTCCCATCCCATCCTATCCTATCCCATCCTATCCTATCCCATCCTATCCATCCCATTCTATCCCATCCCATCCCATCCCACCCTATCCTATCCTGTCCCATCCCATCCCATCCTATCCTGTCCCATCCCCTTCCATCCTGTCCCATCCCATTCCATGCCATTCATCCCATCCCATCCCCTTCCTTTCTCAGGGCTCCACTGCTCCTGACAATGATGTCCAAATAACTCGGGCTCAAAGTTTGGAGCAGCCCCAGTCCCCGATCTAATGGTTTGTGGGGATACTCCTGCTCCAGAAGGACAGGGAATTTTTGTCCTAGATCCTGCTCTGGCAAAAGCCTCCCCATAGCAGGGCACCAGGCTCAAGTGTACTTGGAGCTGGGAAGAGAGGTACCTATCAGGGGGAAAATTTGGGATGAGGAATAAGCTCAGCTTGTGTCCCTGGGACTGAAATCTGGGATCAGTCAGCACAGCTGGGAGCTCTGGAGGGGTCACTCCTACCTGGAAGCAGTTCTTGAATTTCCTGCTGACAAAGTAGAGAGCCACGGGGTTGATGCAGGAGTTGAGGGAGGCCATGTTGATCCCAAAGTAATCCATCACCAGGAGGAAGCTGAGGGGAGAGAAGAGCGTTGGAAGCTCATGGAGAACTGAGAGAGAGATTCCAAACTGCCCGGCCTGGGATCGTGCCCCCACGGAGGGTCAGGGACTGAGAAGGGAGAGCTGAGCACAAAACAGTCCTTTCCAAAGAAAAACCACTTTTTCTCTGAAGAAGCCAAAAGCACGAGCTCTGCTTTTCCCTGGTGACACCCTGGTGACACCGTGTCCCCAAACTCCAGCACAGCAGCATCTGGCCCGAACTGGTGGTTGGCTTGTGGGGGAAAGGAGAAGGAAGGTGGGCACCCACCACATGGGCACAGCCCTGCTGGGAATGTTTCCCTGCCCTGGAGACTCCCTTAACCCACAGACTGATAGAGATGAATTTCAAAATTCAACTTAACCCCTTCTCGTGGTGCCCCACCCCCTCTCTGTCCCCATCCAAGGATGGCGACGCCGTCTGGAAAAGGAGTCGTTGGAACCAGGGTTTGGGAGGCAGCTCCACCAGCCTGTGCCGGTGCCAGCGGGGCTGCCAGCTGGGTGCCCACCCGCCGGGGCTCCTACCTGAGCAGTTCACATCTGTTGGGGTCCGTCTGGTCGTAGATGGTCTTCTTGAGGATGCGGCTGAGGTGGAGGGGCAGCCAGCAGAGCGCGAAGATCACCACCAGGCAGAACACGGTCTTGGCCACCTCCCGGCGCTGCCAAGGCAAGGTGGTGGTGGGGGGAGAAGGTGATCACTGGGGAGCAGGTGGAGCAAAGCAGGTCCCAAATCATAGAATCCCAGAATACTTAGGGTTAGAAGGGACTTTAGAGATCATCCAGTTCCAACCGCCCTGCCATGGGCAGGGACACTTTTCAACTAGACCGGGTTGCTCCAGAAGCCCTGCACTGTGAGATCCAGGCTGCAGAAGTGGGCAGGGCACCATCAGCTTGGTGTGGACCAGAGCCCTTCACGCCCCTTCCTGCTGTCACTCCTGGTGGCTCTGCTGTGGTGACGTTCCCTGGGACACAGGGACCTCCTCCAGCCTCCCCTCACACGGTGCTATCGTGACAACCAGCTGGGCTCCCCCAGGGAATCATTCCCAAAGGGAATAGTGAACTCTCCTTTTCCCTGCACCTCTTGTCTGGGATTTGGCACATCCAGCATTTGGTGCAGTTTGGTGTGGGCTCAGCACAGCCAGAGATAAAGGACCACAAGGAACTGAGAATGAAGCTGGTCCGTGGCCAGGGGGTGGTTGGGGTTGTCCCTGAGGCTGGAGATCACACAGCTTAAGGCCCTTCTCCCTTAATCCTTGCGCTGATCCAAGATCCGCTGTGAGGTTTTGTCAGCTCCTACCTGTCCCTCACAGTCCCCCCTTTGACAGCTCTCCCTCCTCTTTGGGAAGCAGCAGAATTCCCACATTCCCGGGTCCCTTACCCGTTTCATGTGGTCATTCAGGGCGATTCTCATGCCGTTCCTCTTGCTCAGCATCTCACAGGACATGAGGGTGTAGAAGATGCCAGTGCACACCAAGGGCAGGCAGAAATAGAAGCCGAAAAGCCACCAGTCCTTCACGTCCCGGTAGAACTGCGTGGGAAAGGGAGAGCCACTGGAAACTGAGGAACAGGCAGGGTGGGGAACCGGGGCACGGACTGGCCCTGACACCCACTCTGCCTGTCCAGGCACTTTGGATGTGTGGAAGTGTCCCAGCTCCTGCCCTAAGCACATGGGGGATTGTCTGCCCCTGAGGCTGGTGCACAGGCTGGACCTAAAGGCATAAAGACTGATTTATATGGAATTACAGAATCACTGAATCATGGAATCGCTAAGGTTGGAAAAGACCTCCAAGACCATCAAGTCCAACTTTTCCCTGAATACCACCATGTCCACCAAACACCTGGCTGCCAGATGGCACTCTTGGAGGAGCTTGTTTGTTGGCCATGGTGGGTTGAGTAAGGGTCTTCCTTCCCTTGCTCACCCGACCCTGAGTTAAAGGTTACCTGTGCAAACTGGTTGTGGGGACCCTCTTTGGCCTGCTGGGACAGCCTTGGAGGCCCTGAAGCTTCCTGAGGTGTGTCAGGACCCGCTGTGGGTGCTGAAGCACGACACAGCTCCCTGTTCTCTGGCCCCACATCACTGCAATGCCTGTGCTTTGCCTGGCACTGCTCTCCCTGCTTCCCCCGAGGCCAGGAGCCATCTCCAGAGGCATCTACTCCTCTAATTAAGGAGCTGACACTCTTGTAATGGAGTGCTTAATTGTACTGTGCATTCTCATAGTTTGACCCCTCAGAGGTGGCTGGGGAACCATCCGCTCCTCGAATTGCATCACGAACTGGGGGAATTATTGCCACTGGTTCCTGTTTGATAAAACTAAAAGCTTCTTCCTGGCCCTTCCTGGCTGAGAGGGTGTGTTTTGGTTTGAAAGAAGGAGCTTTGGGTGCCTCCTGTTGGCATCTGTGGCTCTCAGTCAGGCTGTCCCCAGGGGTCTGTGGGTATTTGGGCAGGTTTCCATCACTGCAACTCTCATTCTGGCACTGGGACTCTAACACCTCTCGCCTCAGAGAACCCAAGATATCTGTCAGAGCTCTCCCTGGTGGTCTGCGTGTCCCCGGGCGGGACGAGCACGTACCATCATGAAGCGGGATTTCTGCTCCGAGGCCAACATGCACACCCACAGGTGCTGCTCCCAGTAGCTGAGCTCCACCATGTCGAAGGCGATGGCCTCGGGCACTGCCAGCACGATGGCCACTGCCCAGATCAGCACCACCTCCACCGCCTTCCACATGGGGATCCCTATCCCCTGGATCCGGCTCCAGGACGCCACGGCTCGGTACCTGCCCGGGGTTGGAGACAAGCAGCCGTCAGGAAGGGGGTGGGAAGGTGCAGGTTGGGGTTGTCCCCAAAGGCCCTTTTCCCTCACGCCTTCCTCCTCCACCCCTGAGCCTTCCTTAGTGGAATGGGAAGCAGGGGCTCAATGGGGACTGTCCTTGACCAATGTCTCCTTGCCACCCTTCACCACCACCACCACACCTGTTGTTCCAGCACGCTCTTCCCTAACCTCTTCCAGCAGGATACAACTCAGTTCCTGCTGGATTTCGACCCCACGTGACAGCAGCCTGTCCCCATCTTGGAACTGTGCTGGGACCGAGGCTTTTGGTGACAGTGAAGGGACACAGACCCGGGCCAGGCTGGGCGGGGCAGGTGTGGAGGAGGTTTCCTACCTGTCGATGCTGAGGGCACAAAGGCTCAGGACCGTGATGCCCACGGAGGCTTTCTGGATGAAGGGAACCAGCTTGCACACCTGCACTCCGAAGGGCCAGTCCTTTGCCAAGAGCTGGGGGAGAACCACAGGTTATCAGGCTGCTTTGGGAATGCCAGTCCAGCTTCCCAAAACAGCAGGTGGGTGCCCACAGGGTGTGAGAAGCCCACAGAGAGCAGCACTCTGAGGTTCAGAGCAGTGTGAGGGTCCTGGGAACCTTTGCTTTCCCTGAGGACTCCCAGTGAGATGGGTGGATACATGGATGAAGGATGGTCCAGACACCAGGTCCTGACTCCAGAACCTGTGTGGCTTTGAGTGGATTTGAGTCCTAAACACCACAATGGGCTTCTCGGGGTTGTTTTCAAAGGGGAAGATGGGTGTTGTGCTTTGAAACAGCCCAAATCCAGCTCAGACAGCTTAAGCCACGTGTCCTGAGCCTTCCCCGCGCTCTGACCCTCGACCACACTCACATTCCTGACAGAACCCACACACTGTGACCCTGTGCTCAGCTGGGACAAGCAGAGGGGACCAGTGGGGACAAGGTGCCCTGGAGGCAGGAGAAATCCGGGCCACTCACTCATGAGGGTGAGAATGAGCCTGAATTCACAACCCTTATATCCCCACGACACCTGGAGCCCATCCTGAGGTCACCCCCACTCAGAGCCAACCCCCTCTTCACGAGCTCTTTCATTTGGCCTCAGCAGCAAAGCAAACCATGGAATCACAGAATGTTTTCAGAAGGCCCTTAAAGCCCACCCAGTCCCACCCCCTGCCATGGCCAGGGACACCTTCCACTATCCCAGGTTGCTCCAGCCTGGCCTTGGACACTTCCAGGGGTGGGGCAGGCACAGCTTCTCCCAGAGATCCTGCCCAGGGCACCGAGGCCAGCGGGAGCAGCCCCAGCCCGGCCCTGCCCTGAGCCCACCTTGTAGACGTTGATGGGCAGCGCGATGAGGATGTAGAGCAGGTCCCCGAGGGCCAGGCTGGCGATGAGCACGTTGGGCCCGTTCCTCATGCACTTGTTCTTGTAGATGATCCTCAGGAGGGTGGAGTTGCCGATGATGCCCACGACGAAGATGGTGCAGGACACGATGGTGTTGATGTACTTGAAGACGTGCCGGATGTCCGCGGGCTTCGCGCACACGGGCAGCAGCGGCGGCTCCGAGCTGCTGCTGCTCCCGGGGAGGATCTCCGAGAGGTTGGACGCCTGGGCCTCCTGGAAGAGGCTGGGCTGGACCAGGCTGTAGGCCTGCTCCGGGCTGAGCACCTCCGAGGGGACGGCGCTCTCCTGGAGAGCCCGGGGGGTCTGGCTGTGAGCGCCGGAGAAGAGCAACGTCAGGAGAACGGCCAGAGCAGCAGGAGCTGGGGGTGTTGCTGTGGAGGACCAAAGAAGGGAGCTGCTGGCAGGAGTCCTCATGGTGCCCGTGGGATGGTCTTGGTTGGATCTGCAGTGGAGGAAGGGACCAGGGAGAGAACTTTGTTAGCGGAGGAAGGAGGGGCGGGGTTCAGTGAAAGGGAACTTGGTTTGTTCAGCTGGAGAAGAGGAGACTGAGGGAGACCATGGGGGTCTGCAGCTCTTCCTGAAGGGCAGTGGAGGGGCAGCTCCGATCTCTGCTCTCTGTGAGCAGGGACAACACCCAGGGATGGCTGGAGCTGTGCCAGGGCAGGGTCAGGTTGGATCTCAGCAAAAGGTTCTTCCCCCAGAGGCTGGTTGGCACTGCCCAGGCTCCCCAGGGCAGTGGGCACAGCACCAAGGCTGACAGAGGTCCAGGAGGGTTTGGACAACGCTCTGAGGGACAGAGTGGGATTGTTGGGATGTCTGTGCAGGGCCAGGAGTTGGGCTGGATGATCCTTGGGGGTCCCTGCAAACTCAGAATATTTTACTTTATGATTCTATCCTATTATATTCTATGAATTGCTGGAGAAATCCACCATCACAGAGGACAGAAACGATGCCAGATGGGATCCCACCAGGTCAGAGCAGCTGCCCCTGAGGGTGGAAAGTTGTGCTGCTAAAATTAAACAGGCCAGTCCAGAAAAACAAGCTGAAAGGAGAACAAACAGCCCCTTGTGTCTCTGACGTGGCATTTTGGTGACTGAGGGTCCTTCCTTGGCTCAGTGGGTGTGTGGGATCAGCGACTGCACCTCTGGCACTTGGCATTGCTGCTCACGAGGCCAAGCCCAATTTCCTTTAATGTCCACCCCACTCTTCCTTTATAATCATGGAATTACTGAGGTTGGAAAAGCTCTCCCAGATCATCCAGTCCAACCTGTTCCAATCCCCACCTTGTCCCCCAGCCCCGAGCACTGAGTGTCACGTCCAGTCCTTCCTTGGGCACCTGCAGGAGTGGGGACTCCACCACCGCCCTGGCAGCCCCTTCCAATGTCTGACAGCCCTTTCCAGGGAGAAATTCCTCCTGAGGTCCAATCTGACCCTCCCCTGGCACAGTTTGGGGCCATTTCCCCTCATCCCATCCCTTGTTCCCTGGGAGCAGAGCCCGACTCCCCCCCCGGCTCCCCCCTCCTGTCAGGGAGTTGCAGAATTTAGTTTTGGGTAGTTTAGCTCCCAACTGAAGTTGCAGTTTTGGGACCTCTGTGGACACCTTCACATCTGGGCAGTTCTGCAATCCCATCTCAGGGTCCACAGGACCAGCAGAACTTTTCCAGTTCGTTCCATGGGCAAACTGGAGCTGCACCAACCCCCCCCTGCCCAGCAGATCCCACGGGCTGTCCTGTGCCCAGGGAAAAGACTCAGCACAGTCCTGTTGGGAAAACACCACGGGGTTTTTTTCCAGAAATGCCATTTTGATCCCTGACATCCCATCCCAATTTATGTGCAGCAGCATAGACCCTCCTTCCCCATCCTCATCTCCCTAAATTCAACTGCTTCCTCTCCAAACCCACTGTGCCCATCCAGCTCCATCTTCAGGGATATAAAGCTCCTTGTGCTCTTTGCAGTCCTGGCTGCTGAGCACAGTAAAAGGTCTCTCAAGCTCTCCAAGGCTGGAGAACTAATAAATATCCCTGGAATGGTTCATCTTTGTGCATCTCTGATGGCAGCTCCAGGCAGGACAAGCCAAGCTGCTGCTCCACAACCACAAAACTGAGGGTGATGGAGGCACCGCCCTGGAGTGATGTGAGTTTGAGGAAGGGGCTTCTGGATGATCCAGATCTGGAATTGAGCCCAGAGAGGGAATGGGAGAGGGCAGCAAAGTGCCAGTCTGTGCCCCAGACAGGGACAGATCTGGGGGCTTCTGGCTGGAGGGCTGAGGAACATGGTTGAGGAACTGTGAAACTTTCCAGCTCTGGGAACTTTCCAGCCCTCTCGGAAGGGAGGAAAAATTGCTGTGCCTGGACTAAGAACAGGAGCCTTTTGGAATTCCTTGGGATCAGGGAGGCTGCCTGAGATTAGAGCTGGGACTCAGGCTCTGCTCTGACTCCTCCAGGCAGAGTTGGGATCTCAGCCCAAACCCTGGGATCTGCTCCCCGGGACCACCCAGCCGAGGCACTCCAGGGCTGTCCAGGACCCTGGGGATCCCAGGACAAACAAGGAAGTGTGGTGGGAACACTGCTCCAACTCTGGGAAGACATGGCCAGGCCAACCAGGAGTCCCCCCAGGTACAACCACAGCTCCTGCAGACACTCCTGTGCACCCCCACCCTGTGTCAGGGGCTCAGGCTTTGTGGGAATGCCTGGGCACCCGGTTGTGTTGGGAAAGTGGGGAAGAAAGGGAGAGAATGGATAAATAACCCAAAGGAGCACAAACCTGGACACAAACCCCTGCTCTGACCTGTCCCAGGGACTTCAGCCTGTACCTTGTTGAAGTTCTCAGCTCCCTGCCCTGCCCCAGCTCCCCCAGGGACAGGTGTCCCACGGGGGGATGTCCTGACCTCTCCACCCCACTATTCCCACTGGATTACAGCCCACAGGAGAGGGCAGACCCAGCTCAGAATTCATGCCAGAGATCCCTGAGGGTTTGGACAGCAGCTCTGGATGGCACAGACAAGCATCTGGAGGAATTTGGTGGCTCCTGGAGCCAGCACTGGCAGAGGGCACCAGAGAATCCCTGGAAGTTGTTCCCTGTGCACCCCACAGATGCTTTTATCTGCCCACCCCAAGCCCAGAGCCTGGTGTGGCTGCTCAGCCCCGGGGGCTGAGAAGAGCTCATGTGAGTGAGGATCACAGGACTCGGCTCTCTGGGTCCTGCCCAGCTGCAAAACACCAGAGAATAAAAGCCCTTTCCTCCCATCTTGCCTTAAAATCAGTCAAATCTTTCACTAAAGCCAAATTTTAGTCAAAGACAAGCATTGTTTCCTCCTGTCCAACAGCCCATTTACTCCTTGCCCTCCATGCTCAGAGGGCTTGAAAGCACAACCCTTTCTCTGTTTTTGGGGGAAATGAGGCACAGGAGCATCAAGAAACTTGTTCAGCGTCTGGCAGATGTGAAACCAGAGCCAGCACTGCTTGACCCAAAGTCCTCTGAGCTTTGCTCACGTTGCTGATCATTTGGGGAGGTGACTCGGTGCCCAGAGGGATCACCCCCATCCCACCTGCCTGGCCGAGGTGCTTCCCTTAGGGAACTGCTTTGATCCCTTTGCTTGGGAAACTTCAGGCTGTGCTGAGCCCAAACCACAGCTGGACCCACTGGAATCTTGACATGGACATCAGGGAGTGATTCTCAGAGGGAAAACGAGACTGAAAACCATCACCATAACCCTGCAAAACCTGGTGCTGCCTGAAAGGTGCCTTGCGTGGGCTGGGGGGCTTGGGAGCCGGGAATTCCATGGGAGCTGGGAATTCCATGGGAGCCAGGAATGCACCCTCATCTCCAGCCAGTCCCCCTGCCTTCAGGAGCAGCTCCTGACAGTTCTGCAATCCCATCTCAGGGTCCACAGGACCAGCAGAACTTTTCCAGTTCATTCCATGGGGAAACTGGAGCTGCACCAACCCCCCCACCCGCCCAGCAGATCCCACGGACTGTCCTGTGCCCAGGGAACAGACTCAGCACAGTCCTGCTGGGAAAACACCACGGGGGCCACACTCACCACTCCAAACACCAAACAGACTTTTCCTGTGGATAAATATCTCTTGCAGCAACATTTCCATGTGTGGGGGAAAGGAGGGAGAGAGGCAGGTGGTAACTCCCCATTCCCGGCTGCTCCCTGCCCTGAACCCGACCAGGTCCATGAACAGGAGGAGTTTCTCCCAGAGCTGTGCTGGATTTCTCCTCGTTCACCCTCTCCCTGCCCAGCTCCTGGACCTTGTCCAGGCACCCTGATCCCTTCAACGCCTCCCCCGGAGGGGGCTGCTCAGGGAGGGGGACCTGAAAAAAAACGCGCAAAAACTCCCCCTGAAGCGAGAAATCCCTTTTGTTCGCAAAGCAGAGCACGGGACAGCAAAGCCTTGCGGGGGAATTAAATTACCTTATTGCGTGACCGCGGGTTTTGGGTGCTGCCGGGAGCAGATCCTGCCCCTCTCACGGCTCCTTCCTCCTGCGCGGGGCTCTGGGCATGTCCTGGGAGCAGCGCAGTGCTTTAAATCCCGGAGCTGGGGTTTTTTTTGGGCGGCGGGGTTGGTGCTCAGGGGATGTTTGTCCCCTCCCGTGACTCGCCGAGTCTCCCCGCGGTGGGTGGTTTTATAGAAACTCGCGGGGCTCCCCCGAGCGCAGCCCCTGCGACCAATGGGTGGAGGGTGGGATGGGAAGAGAGGAGGGAAAAGCGGGAGAAACGCTCCGGGAAGGAGCGAAAACAACAAACAAATAAAGCTGGAGCGGGAGGGCGAGAGCCGGGGGAGGCAGGGCTGGGCTTGGGGGAAGGGACCTGCAGCCCCCCACGAGCTTTTTGGGGGAAAAAAAAAAAAGGCATCAAAGCCTCTCTTCCCAGGGTGTGGGAAACCAGCTGCCGCACCTGGAGCTCTCGAGGAAAGGTTCAGGAGCGAAGTGTGTGCAGGGAGACCTGAGGGGCCCTTCCAGCAGAGAGGATGGAGCAGAAAAGCCTTTGCCGAAGTGCTGGGGAAAGACAAGCCTCCCTGAGCCTGCTCTGGGGGAAACAGGTCCGGGTGAAGCAGGTCCAGGTGAAGCAGGCTGGGAACAGGTTTCCATGCTCCCATCCACAAGAGGTTGCCCCAGTGTCTTTTGCCACCCCAGCTCTGGTTTTGTTCTGCTGTGGTTTCTGAGCATCCTGAGCTGCCTGCAGAGCAGGGTCTGGCTGCTCAAGAGTCAGGGCGGGACACGCCAGGGCCATGGGGTCACACCAGCCCCCCATGAGCCCCGTGTCCAGTCCAGCCTCTGATCCTGACCCAAAGCCTCCCCCCCTGCTCTCCACCTGTCTGGGAACAGGAGATCACAAGCAAAGCTTCCAGGAGGCTCCTCCTGCCTTTCTCCAAACCACAGGAACCTGTAGGGAATTTGTCCGACCCCATGGACCAAACCTCTCCCAACCTCCTTGGCTCATCTGCTGGGAGAGGGAAGTTTCATTCCCTGCCTGGACGTGGCCCTGGCCCAGGAATGGGGGTTTATTTGGGGGTGGCAGCAAAAAAGGTCAAATCACAGGGCCATGGATGGCAACACGACCCTCTGGAAACATGGTCTCCTTCCACCTGAGGTGCCTTCACTCTGGGAAGGAGTCTGATCCTCTCCTTTCTGTCCTTACTTTGGGACAAAAAGGGCAAAGATTTGCTCCATCCCTGGAAGTGTCCAAGGCCAGGTTGGACGGAGCTTGGAGCAACCTGGGCTGGTGGAAGGTGTCCCTGCCCATGGCAGGGGGTGGAATGAGATGGGTTTTAAGGTCCCTTCCAACCCAAACCATCCCATATTTCTCTGATTCTCTAATCTTTGCTACTTCTGGAACAACAACTGCAGAAGTTCATGATAAAACACTGGTATATTTATACTTACAGCCCTTTTTCTGTGCAGATCCAGACACAGGGATGGATTAAATTCCCTCTCACCTCAAGATTTGGCCAAAAATACCAATGAGAATTGGGCCAGCCTGGCTTTTCTCAGTGCTCAGAGTTTGTAAACAGGGTGGAGATAATTTATATCTGTTGTTTGGGAACTTTCTTCCTTCTTTGTGTGCAAGTAAATGATCTGTGTCTCTCCACTGAATCATTTCCATGACTCCTCGAAGGTTTGATGAATTAGAGCTGTGGATAACCCAGGGAAAATTAGGTCTTTATTTACCCATCCCCTCGTTGGTCGGAGCTGACTCTTGGCTCAGAAGAGCAGAGAACAAAACCTCCTTCAGGCTCTTGTCCCTTCATCCCAAGCTGGAAAGCCCATCTGAGGGATCTGCCGCCCTCCCATCTCTCTGTGGCTTCTCAAGGCTTGGCCAAGCCTGTTCTGCAGCTGGAGAGGTGACAGCACAGGGACAGACGTGTCCCCAACACCTCCTTGGTCCCACCAGCTCAGGCGGCAGAAGCAACACAAGGTGCTGAGGGAGCTGCTTTCCTTGTTCTGATTTTAAAGCTGAACATTTTATTTGGGACTTTTGTGGAGGAGAAAGCTGCTCGTGGGCTCTCCTTGAGGGCCACATTTCTCACTTTCTCGCTGGCATTGCCCTGTAAGGATTAGACTCGGATATTTTCCTTTCTTTTCTCCATCTTCAGTGTCCCTTGCCCATCTCATCTTGGTGTGAGAGCTCTGAGGAAGGACACACAGGGTAAAGCCAGGTTTAGTGGATACAGCCCAGCTCTGACCTTGCCTGGGGGCAGTCAGCTCCAAAAAAACCCCCTATTTTGGTCAGTGCTGCTCACAGACATCTCCAGCTTACAAGCTTGTGTCCCAGAGCTGCCTCTGGCCCTCAGCTGAAGCACTTCTGCACCTTGGTGGGTGCCTGTGCCACTGTGACCCAGGACTTTTAGCCTGGGTCAGCAAAGTTCATTGCCAGCTGGGGGCTTTGAAGGGCACCAGGAGGTGCCCTCTGCTCACCCCCACCCCCAGCAGGTCAGCAAAGAGCCCCCTCAAACAGCTCAGCCCCCAGGGCAGAGGCCACGGCGTGTCCATCCCCTCCTGTAACCCTTTGGCCTCTGAGGGGGGGGTGGTGCAGCTTTTCCTTGGCTCTCTTCCCGAACCAGAGGAGTCCAGGGCAGCCCTGAGCCCGTGGGGAGGGGTCCTGCAGCCCTATTCTGGGACAGTCACGTCTCTGCACGTGCCAGGGGCATGAATGGCCCTCTGTGTTCTGCTGGGGACAAAGGAGGGCTCCAGCCCCCTCGGAGACCCCCAGGAAAACACTGACCTTGCCCAGCCAGAGTGTCCTTGGCACACATTTGGATTCAAGGCTGTTGTTGAGTCACTCAAATTATGGGAAGGGAGAAGCTGCTTCTGAAATAAGTCACAGTCCAATCCAGCAGCAGCCAAGCAACAGCTCCATGGGATCCCTTTTGTCCTTCCATTTTAGAGGGGACATGTCAAATATAAGGAGCTTGGCTTTCTGCTGAACACAGGGGGTGGCCTGGCCAGGCTGGATGGTGCTGGGCAATCCCTGAGGAGCCACAGCTCGGGAAAACACCGACTCCTCACTGACAGGAGTGAGAGGACCACTGGTATATTGGGTTTTCCCGGATTGATTTGCTGCCTGGAGCTCAGATTTGGGTCGGAAATCAGGTATCCTCTCAAATCCTGGGGAGAGCACCTGAATGAAATCCTCCCAGTGACCATCATCCATCCCTCAGTGCCTCCTGCTGAGGCTTCAGTCCTGCCTGGAGAGGCAGTTCTGTGTTGAAATGAACCCCCACAGCACTGTCACACCCCAAGGGAGAGCAGGTGGCTTTTGCTTTTAGCTTTGGGAAGGATGAGCTCCCAAAACTTGCCTCTGCAGCTCAAATTCCGTGGCTTCACTTTGTTTTCTATGCGAGAAGTGTGGAAAAATCACATCTTCCCACTGAGTGTAGCTGTCTGAGAAGCTGATTCAGTCTTGGATTTGTCCAGTGCTCATCCTCTTACATCCCTTTGTTCCTCTCAGCATGGAGAGGTTGTGAGCTGCCCATCCCTGGAAGTGTTCAAGGCTGGATTGGATGGGCTTGGAGCAACCTGGGATGGTGGAAGGTGTCCCTGCCCATGGCAGGGGGTTGCATGAGATGAGTTTTAGTTCCCTTCCCAACCCAAACCATTCCATGGGGCTGTTTGTGCACTCTGGGACTGTCTTTGACCAGTAAGCCTTTAAGTCCAGCATTCCCAGTTTGAGCTACTCATAGGAAGGAGTTCTCCAGAGCTCTGAGCTGATGGAATTTGTTCCTGGCCCTTGATCTTCAGCTCTTCTGCTCATTAAAGCTGCAAGCCCAAAGTGAAGCCAGGTCCCCTGATTTGTGGCACAGCAAGAACCCTGGAGATCCCAGCAGATCCCTGGGGTCTGGAGGGAGGCACAGCTCGGGGTGTCCAGCTGTGGGAACATGTGGATGGCTTTCAAATCAAAGCCACTGGAACAGCAGCCCTTAAAGGATTGGCAAAGGAAAAGAACTGGGGCTTCAAGCCCCAGTCCCTGGGTTGAACCTGCAGATAAAAAAGTGTGGGACTGCCCCACGAAGAGCCAGCTGTGCTCTGGTTTGGTGTGTGGTCGTGTGAGAGGAATCAGATTGGTCACAGAGCAGAGAGAAACATCTGGAAGAAGCATTTAGGAGGTTCACCTTACACCCCCCAACAGCTGGGCGCGTGCACCCTCCCTCACCCTCTGGGAGCAGCTGTGTGTCCAGGGATGTGCCTGGGATGTGCCTGGGATGTGTTCTGGGATGTGCCTGAGATGTGTCCAGGGATGTGCCTGGGATGTGGCCTGGGATGTGGCCTGGGATGTGCCTGGGATGTGTCCAGGGATGTGTCCTGGGATATGTCTGAGATATATTCAGGGATGTGCCTGAGATGTGCCCTGAGATGTGTCCTGGGATGTCCTCAGGCTGGGCTGGAGGTGCCTGGAGGACCCCCAGTTCCATTAAGACCCCATCAGTGTTCATGGCCCTGACCAACCTCCCCTGAGAGCCCCCCAGCCCTGGAGCCCTGTTCCAGCTCAGGAGCAGTCCCAGCCTCCAGAGTTTGGCCACGAGGATGGTGCAGGGTCTGGAGGGGCCGGATGAGGAGCAGCTGAGGGCACTTGGTTTGTTCATCTTGGAGAAGAGGAGACTGAGGGGAGAGACCTCACTGGGGTCCTCAACATCCTCAGGAGGGGCAGCAAAGGGGCAGCTCCAACCTCTGCTCTGTGAGCAGGGACAGTACCCAGGGAATGGCTGGAGCTGTGCCAGGGCAGGGTCAGGTTGGATCTCAGGCAAAGGTTCTTCCCCCAGAGGGTGGTTGGCACTGACCAGGCTCCCCAGGGCAGTGGGCACAGCCCCAAGGCTGCCAGAGCTCCAGGAGGGTTTGGACAACGCTCTCAGGGACAGGGGGGATTGTTGGGGTGTCTGTGCAGGGCCAGGAGTTGGACTGGATGATCCTTGGGGGTCCCTTCCATCTCATGATATTCCCTGATTCCATGAGTCTGTGTTATCCCAAAAGCAGGGAGTGGGCTTGGAAACACATGCAGTAAAACAGGGATGTCTGGGAGGAGAGAATATTCACAGAGGCATCACACACAGTGCCTCTCCCCTGGGACCTGAACAGGAAAACTCGGAGCCAGTCCCTCCGGAATTCAGACAGGTAAAACATTACAGAGAAGAGACTGCTGGGGACCTGCAGGGCCAAACCCTTTGGGAATATGCTTTTCTGGGCTCATCAGCTGCCAAGTCCTCCTGCTTTTGGGAGGGCTGTTGTTATCTGACTGAAATGCCTGGTGTATTTTTATGCAGGGATCCTCTGGGAAGGCTTGGGTTTAGTTCTGGGGCTCTGGGAACGCTGACTTTGAACGCTCAGGAACTGCCTCCCAGCCTGGCGCCTTCCCTGGCACCATTTAAATTAAATAAACAGATAATTGTGCCTGCATTTTTTGCTGCCAGCATTCCCTTCGCCCTGCCTCTTTTGCAGGAGAGGTCTGAAGTCCTGGAGAGCAGCTCTGGCATCTTTCCAGGGGTGCTTTTCTGCAGCAAATGTTTTCATTCATGTCAAGCTCTCTGATGCTGCTGATCTCTGAACTTTGTCTCATCCTTTACCCTCTCCAGGCCGACATCCCTCAGTTTTAACCCCTGGAGCAACCAACCAGGGCAGCAACGAAGAGTAAAGAGAGCAAAAGGTGGTGCCAAGACCTCTCCTGCCTCCTGCTCCTTTCCTTTCCTATGGAGATGCTGAGTCTGCAGGCTCAGAGATGCTCTTCGGGTCGGTCAGGGGAAATGTCCCATTGGCTTGGGAAAACTTTGAAGCAGTGGCATGAAAACCCCCATATCTCCCATATTTCTGTCCCTGATCTCCACCCTGACCTGCACCAGCCCAAGAGGAATTCCAGCTAACATTCCTTGGATCCCACACTACAAACCTCCAGCAGTTCCAGGCTGGATCCCACCAGAGTGCTGCCATTCTCTCCTGTAAAAAGCTGGAAAACAGTGATTATTTCAGGACTTGTGTCTGCCCGTGTGCCTTTGGAGCCACATCCCCTCCCTCCAGCCGGGGTGGGTGAGTGGAGAAACAGGCACATGGGACTCTCCCTGCCATGGAGGAGGGGATATCTTGGAAAAAGGAAGGGAGCCAGATCCCTGCTGTTCCCACGAGCCCGCGCTGACCCCTCACTTGAAGTCCTTTTGCTCAGAACTTTCTTATCAGCCAGGACCAACTGGAGTCAAGTCGTTCCGAGAGTAACAGGGCATTTGCAGCCCCGACTTCTGAGGCCCAGGGAGCCCCCTGGGAGCAGCCCCAGGCCCAGGGGACACTGCCCAGCTGCTGCTCTTTGAAGGTTGGACGTCCTGTCCCCGTGTCACGTCTGAGTTTGACGTTGGACACATCGGGGCTCGCCATGAGCAGAAGCCTCTCGTCGCCTTCAGATGGCAAAACATCCGAGTTTGGGATCACTGGACCCCCCGTGGGTGCAGGGAGCCTTTAAGGAAGTCCCAGAAGCTGTGGACATCTCCATACTCCAAAGGTGTTGCTGAAACCACCGTGGTGGGAGGAGGTTGATCCTGCCCTTGGTGGAAAGAGGCCGTAGAATCATGGAATCACAGAACTGTTAACGCTGGAAAAGACCTTTAAGATCATCAAGTCCAACTGTCAACCAGCACCATGTTCACCACTAAACGGTGCTTTTGAACACTTCCAGGGATGGTGACTCCACCACTGCCCTGGGCAACCTGTGCCAGGGCTGGAAAACCCTTTTGGTGAAGAAACTTGCCCTAATATCCGAGCAAAACCTCCCTTGGTGCAACCTGAGGCCATTTCCTCTCATCCTGTCACTTGTTCCCTGGGAGAGGAGCTTGATCCCCGCCTGGCTCCAACCTTCTTTGTTTCTCCTGTAACTCCACAAGTCCTAAGGGTTCTCCAGGCAGAGAGGGGAAGCATTTACAAGGGATTTAGGAGCACAAGGTCAGGATTCCTGCTGTCAAAATGATTGGTGACTTTAGGTGACAGAGAATCCCCTCAAAGTGCTGGTGGAACACCCTCCTTCAGCCCCAGCTCCCCGAGCCTGGGCAGGTGTGGAATTGGGATTCCTTTGGGATCCGTAGGTTGCTCCACAGCTGATCAGGTGGACAGTTTGGCACAGGCAGCATTTGAGCTCCAGCTTCTGGACTCTTCCAGGCTCTCCAGGTGTGCTGCTGAGCCCTGCACGTGGCTTCCCAGTGTGGGACATCCAGGAGATGACGTGTCCTGGAGGATTCATTTTGTCACCTGTGTCCTGTAACCTCTGCAGGCTCGGCCCAAATAACTGTGCTGCTCCAGTGGCTGGGCTTGGATCCACTCCATGGATCCAGAGGCATTTCTTGCTGGAGGATCCCGGAGCTCTGTGTGTCTTACTCACAGAAACAACAGAAGGATGTCTCACCTGGGAGGAGAGAGGGCTCTGCCCTGGCATCCTGTTGCACATTTCTCATGTAATCACGGAATGGTTTGGGCAGGAAGGGACCTTAAAGCTCATCCAGTTCCACCCCCTGCCATGGAGGTTCCACTAACCCAGGTTGCTCCGAGCCCCAGAGTGAAATTTAGAGCATGAACACCAAAATGTTATTTTTGTCAGTGTTTTAATCTGCATTTTGTACCCCACAAGGTGCATTTCCCTGAGCAGTTTGGGGAAGTTCTCATACCAACCTCTGTTAGAAGCACTGATACCATTAGCTAATGAGCCTGATTAAAGATGGGCTGCTGGTCTGGCAGCAGAGCTGAGATGTAAATATTACACTCATTTCTCTTTACCAGTTCTTTGACTGAATTCTAAACATGGGGGGGTTTAAAACTGACAATGTCCAAGGCCCTCACAGAGCTGAGCAAACTCTCCTGCCCTGAGGAATTGTTATAACCTTTAAATAACCATTTGCTTACATGCACATATTATATATATATATATATATATATATATGTATATATATGTGTGTGTGTAAATAATAATGGTTTTAATTGGATAGAAAATGGAAGTGGATTTGTTTTGGGGTTTTGGGTTTTTTGTTTTGTGGGTTTTTTTATGTCTGGTTGCTGTTGATTACCTTCATTTATTTTGGGGGATCTCTTTCACTTAAGTGGTTCAGTTGTTGACTATCTTCATTTATTTTGGGGTATCTCTTTCACTTAAGTGGTTCAGCTCAAGAACTGGGAATGTTTTGGCTTCAGGCACAAACTTCCCGGGGTATTAAGTCAGTGAGGCTGAAGTAAATCCCAGCACTGTCGCTACAGAGGCAGGTCCAGCCACTTCATGTGGAACCCACAAAGAACCTGTGGAGATTCCCCAGGTCCTCCCGTGATCTTTCCATCTCCTGGGAACTGGGGAGTGACTGATCTGCTGGTGCAAATCCTCGGTGGCTTTAGCAGGAGCGCCCGGAGCTCAGGGGTAACTTCTCTGGATCACTTCCCACCTTCCGTTCCCTCGTTCTGCTTAACGAGCTTCTGAGAAAAGTTTGGACAAATGGGTTATTGCTCCTGAAATAATTGCAGATAATTATAGAGAGATTAATTGCCCCGTCTCAAAGAGCCACCGACGAGGGCTTGGTCGTCTTCAAGTAGCGTTGACCTTTCCAGGAAACGGGAATGAGGGATCACAGCGGGAGAGGGGTTGGGTAAACAATGTGGAGTTGAGAGTCTTCAGAGTTCTGGGCAGAGCAGGACTGCTGTGGTTCCCCACGGTCACCCCCCTCCCTGCAGACCAGCAGAGTCACTTGGCTGCTCACCAGTGATGAAGTTGGGAAGGGGAAAGTGGAAAATGCCTTGTAGGCAGTGGAAAAATGCACTGGGAGTAAGGGGAGGCAGAGGAAAACACTCTGTGGGCATCACCTCGCTGACATCGGAGAGAGGACACTTCCTTCCTGTAGTTTGGGCTCTGGTTATCCCTGGGGAAGGTGAGGGGAAGCCAAAGGAACTCAAGGTTGCCTCACTTTGGGATTTGCTGATGGCTGATCACTTCCAGAACTGAGTGACCAGCCCAGGGATGCTCCACAAATAACCAGGATTTCATACAGTGCTGGCAAACTCACAACCTGGGCTGTTCCATCTCCAAACTCACCCCCTGAGCCTGGACCCTGCTGGAAGAAAAGCAGGTTCATGGATGCCCTCAAAGCAAATCGAGGAATCCCTGTCCCTGGAAGTCCCCACTGTCCAAGGAGGACCCTTCCATTATGAGCCCTGCAGGGTGTGGCACCTCCAGCAGGGCTGGGCAGGAGGCTTGGTGTGATACCAGCTGGGTTTCAGTGCTCTGCCAGTTCAACCACCCCGGAAAGGCCATTAGATGAGGGATGGAAAGTGCTTCAGGAGCCTTGGGATCAGGCACTGGGATGTCTCCAGGTGATGGGGACAGCCCTGAAGGTTGGCAGCCCCCCACCACAACATGGGCTGCCATGTTGTGCCTCAGGTCCGTGTCCCCAAAAAGGGTTTGAGGGAGAGGAGAGCTGGCATGAACCTCCTCATGCCCACCTCCAATTCCCTTGGTGCTGCAAGGCAATCCTGGGAGGAGAGGTGGGAAGAGCCTTCGGTGCCCGTGCCCCGAGCTGGCCCCAGAAAGGAGCTGTCAGGTAACAACCCATCCACCCACAGCTGCAAACACCCCACTGCAATGCCCCAGGGTCACCTCTGTGCAGACAGCAGCCCTCAGTTCCCTTCCTGGCACGAATTCCGTGAACCTCCCAGCCCCCCTAAGCTGTCCTGCGTGTCCCACTCATGTTGGTGAGGGGTTATTCCGACTGGATTGGCCAAACCCTCCGTACTGCCTTCACAAAGCTGAGGGAGAGCATCCAAGGCAGGGACACGAGGATGAGGCAGGGTCTGGAGGGGCTGGATAAGGAGCTGCCAAGGGGATTTGGCTTGTTCAGCCCGGAGGAGATTGAGGTCAGACCTCACTGGGGTCTCAAAACCCTCAGGAGGGGCAGCTCTGGGCTCTGCTCCCTGTGAGCAGGAACAGGACCCAGGAATGGCTGGAGCTGTGTCAGGGCAGGGTCAGGTTGGATCTCAGGGAAAGGTTCTTCCCCCAGAGGGTGGTTGGGCACTGCCCAGGCTCCCCAGGGCAGTGGGCACAGCACCAAGGCTGCCAGAGCTCCAGGAGGGTTTGGACAACGCTCTGAGGGGCAGGGAGGATTGTTGGGGTGTCTGTGCAGGGCCAGGGGTTGGGCTGGATGATCCTTGGGAGTCCCTCCCAACTCAGGAGATTCTGTGATCCTCTGCTGGAGGCGAGGCACCAGGAAAATCCCCCCCGAGATTCCGGGGCAGTCAGGTGACAGGGGCGTCCAGGGGGACTCAGAGGAGGTTTTCATCCCACTGGAGCAGAGCTGGATGAGTGGAGCAGCGAGAAGGGGGGAAAGAAATCACCAAAAAAGAGGAGCTGCCTTGTAAATCAAGGCTGGCCTGGGGGCAGTCACGGGTGTTAGGGCTGACTGGTCCCATGCGAGGGGCTCAAAGGGGGCTCTGTGGGAGCACACACTGGCCCTCTGTGGAGGCTGCACGTCCCAGCAGAGCTGCTGGGTCACAAGCAGCACATGTGACTGGGGGCTGCTACCCCACCATGGCCAATCCATCTGGATGGTGGAGACAAGGACAGCGTGTTGGGAAGCCTCTCCCTGCTCCATCAGCTCCCACCAGTAGGAGAAGTAGAGAGGGAAAGGAAACGGGTTCTTTTTTAGAGGGCTTCATGTTAAAAATGCTCCCAACATCCCATCCTAGGCTTCTGAAACGTTCCCTGGGGAGCTCTGTGGGCTCCTGCACTCAGGAGCTGTACAGTGGGGTTCCTGCTGCTGGGGACTGATGAGGAGAAGAGTTTTCTTGTGGCCACTCCTCATTTGTCACCCTCAGATCTCCTTTGGGATCCAAGATGGGAAAGCAGCACATGGGGCAGGAGTTGATGTTTTCCGTGGAGCTGCTGAACATCTCATGGAATGGTTTGGGATGGAAGGGACCTCAAAGGTCACCCAGTTCCACCTCCACCACCACGGGCAGGGATGCCACCCACTGGCCATGATGCTGGGAGGTTCCTTTGTGCTGAGATGTCTCTCCACCAGGGAGTGCTCCCTGAAAACCCTCCCTTGGCCAGCAGTGGGACAGCCCCGTGTGCTCTGCTGGCAAGGAAGGACCTGGCTCAGGGAGCTGGGATGTCGTGAGAGTCTCGTCATCTATCTGAGAGTAGATCAAAGATGGGGGAAGGAAAGAGCACCAGCAGAGAGCAGAAGGTGAAAGGAAGGTCAGGCTGAAGAAGGTGTCTTGATGCTCTGATAAAAATCTGTAGGAGAAAACACCACTTCCCACACTGAGCCAGGGACTTCAGGGAGTGGGAAAAGTACCTGGAGCTTTCCAGACTCTTCTCTCTGTCCTTCGTCATCAGTCTCCTCTGCTCTTCCTCCCCTGTAAAAAATCTTGGACACCAGGGAACTCCAGAAGGCCCCAAGTCCATCCCCTTGTCCCCATACCCTTGTCCCCACACACCATCAGCTCCACTGGTCCCCCTGGCAGGGATTTGACCATCTTCTTACAGCCCACGGTGCTGAGCATGTCCTGCCATCCAGATGCTGCATCCAGCTGCTTCCCAAGCCCTTGCATCCCAAGTTTTTCCTAGAGGAGGCTGCAGCCTGCCGAACTCGGGTGAGCAGCGTCTCTGTCCCGGAGCAGTTTGCCCCAGAGCGGGATCTCCCACCTGCCACGGAGGCAGGATGGAGTCCTTGAAGGTCCCAGAGGGAGATGCCCTCTCCTTAGGGTTAGGCAGAATCCAACAGGAGAGGAAGCAGATCCTGCAGCCAGGGGCTTGTTCCCCATCCTGTGCAGTCTGGGGTGACCAACCCATCATCCCAGCCATGGAGGTGGGGCTGGCACTGACCAGGAATCCTCCTCGGCTGGTGGATCAGTCAGAGCTTTCCCCGGGATGTGCCTGCTATTCCTGGGTATCCCACGGATATATTTACCATGGATATCACCTCTTTTTGGGTAACTAATTAGGATCCCAACCCTGCCTGCTAATGAACGGAGGGCTCTGAATCCCACTGTGGGCACCCCACAGGCTCTTGGATGGACCAACAGCTTCAGGGCTGTAGAACAAGGTGGTGGGACAACATCCCCCCTCCCCTCCAGTGTTTGGGGACACTGCCCCAGCTGTGCCTGACACCCCAGGGCCACAGTGAAGGGATCCCACTGGTGGGGGGCTGAGGAGACCCCCCAGCTCTTCCCACTTGACAAGGGGAGAGCAAGAGTAGAGCAACAATTCCAAAAAAAAAACCCCAAGAACCTCATGCCCCCTCCCAAACTTGGATGGGACCGTGGCATTCCCGAAGGCTGAGCCGGGTCCTGCCTGTTTATTTGACACCAAAAGCCAAAAGGCTCCTGCCCGTTACTTGAAAGGAAAGTTTGTTGCTGTGTTCTGCTAATTAACAGCCTCTGAGAGGCACCCAGAACCCATCTCTGGGGCCTGCAGTGTTGCAGAAACATGGAAAGGTTAATTGAAGGCAATGGGAAAAGGAGAATCCCAGCTTTAACCTCCTTGGGCTGCCCTTGTTATGCTGACAGCCCAGTGCAGGCAGATTTAATGACTCCTCATTACCCTGCTACCTAATTAACCTTCTGCCTCGGAGCAGGGAGAGGCCAAGAAAGAACTTCCCTGCCCAGGAAGCCCTTCTGCCAGCAGCCCCCAGGGTTAAAGGAGACACCTCCAGCATTGCCAGGCTCCAATCCCCACATGGCTTCCAGCTGATTCCCACTAACCAGAGGAGAAGTGCAGTGCTGGATGCAGGGAATCTGTTTGCCCAAGTGCTGGGATGGGAGCAGGGTGGGAGCAGGGAGAGGGCTGGAACAGGTGAGACTCCAGCTGGGCGTGGAAAGGATGCTCCAGGGTTGTGTGAGGGTCACAGAGATGGTGCCAGTGCAGAGCTGCCCCTTGCTCCCACAGGCAGCTGCCACAGGATCACGGGATGGGAAGGGACCTCAGTGGGTCATCGAGTCCAACCTCCCTGCTCAAGCAGGGTCAACAACTGGAGCTGTCGCTCCAGACGTCTGGAATTGTCCAGTATGGACCAGGCAGCTGCCAGTTCTCCCAGTTAACAGAGTGAAAACGTTACCTGTTCCTTTTGCTGGATCAGCTTCTGTTTTCCTTCCCACCTTACGTGTTGCTGAAATGAAGGGCTGTCCCCTTGATTTCACCTCCACAAGGCTGGAGAGGGACTTTTCCTGAGGGCATGGAGTGACAGGACAAGGGGGAATGGCCCTAAGCTGAAGGAGGGCAGGTTTAGGTGGAATATTGGGAAGAAATCCTTCCCTGTGAGGGTGGGGAGGCCCTGGCACAGGGTGCCCAGGGAAGCTGTGGCTGCCCCATCCCTGGAAGTGTCCAAGGCCAGGTTGGAAGGGGCCTGGAGCAACCTGGGCTAGTGGAAGGTGTCCCTGCCCACGGCATGGGTTAGAACTGGATGGGCTTTAAGATCCCTTCCAACCCAAACCATTCCATGATTCTATTATTCTATGATTCTGTGACCCCAACTTCCAACAGAGCTGGTAGGACCTGGCCCTGCCTCTGAGGGGTGACACTCCTGTCACATGTGACAGAGCAGAGCCACCAAATTGAGGCGAGTCAGTGTCCTTATGGCTTTTGCTACAGGAATTACAGGTCTTTTCCTGGTGTCCCAGCCTGTGACAAGTCACTGTGTGCCAAGTGTGGACAAGGAGCAAAGACAGTGGGAATGTCACACACCTCGGTTCCCAGGAGTTCTCTTCCAGGGAGCATCTGGGCAACCATGGAAACACTGGGGCAAAATCTGGGCAGGGGAGAGAGCAAAATGAGCAGGAGCAGAAGGCACAGCCACGTGATGGGAGAGAAATGCAGAAGGCAGAAGTGGAGTGAGATAAAGTCACCCCAAGCCCTCCTGGAAAGTGCAATGGTCTGCGAGGCTTATCTCTGCTTTTGATGTGTCAGTGAACTGCAGAGAAGAAAGGGCTTTGTGGAATTCACTCTCCAGGACATTTAACTCGTGTCCAAGCTGCCAGTTTACTCACATCCTGCCTGTCCACATGGAGAGATATGGGGTCATTGGCACTGGGAGCCCCGGTGGCTGTGTGTGTGTTGGACTGAGCCCACGGGGTCCGTGACAAGGGCGGTGAAACAGCTCCTTCTGCCTTGCTCCTCTCTCCCTTCTTGGAAACTATCCATTGCTGGACAATGAGGAAGTGACTCCCAGGGCCAGGGTGGAGGGGTGGTGGCAACAAACTAAAGGGGACAAGGAGGCTGCAAGAGTTTCGAACTGCGAGGCGGCTGTAGGGTCCATCCCAGACGTGGAGAACAATCACACACCCTCACATTCTCCAGGCAACTTGTGCCCGTTTTTTTTCCCTTCTATCAGACAAGGTGAATTTTTCATGGAATGATAGAGTGGTTTGGGTTGGGAGGGACCTTAAACACCATCTAATCCAATCCCCCTGCCATGGGCAGGGACACCTCCCACTAGCCCAGGTTGCTCCAAGCCCCATCCAACCTGGCCTTGGACACTTCCAGGGATGGGGCAGCCACAGCTTCTCTGGGCAACCTGTGCCAGGGCCTCCCCACCCTCACAGGGGAGAATTCCTTCCTTTCCTTGTTCTACCCATCAAGGTGAGACATCCAAGTCCTGACTGCAGCTCCTTCCCTGTGCCCCGCAGTCTGTCCCAAGTGAGAGGGATCACATCCCTTCATTCATTTCCACTGGAGTGGAGACTGAGTTCCTTGGACTCCAAACCAGGACCAGGCATGACCAGAGGGCTGCAGGGAAAGAAATGTTGCAGGTTCTGTCCCAAACCCGGGGGCTCCAAAGAGAAGAGCCAGTGCCAGCCCTGTCCCCTGCCACGGACAAACTGAGGCACTGCAGGGTTTGTGTCCCCAGGCCAAACAAAGCTCAACTGCAGCTTTCAGGGGTGAACTCCCTTTGCTATTGGACTCTCAAAATTTAGGGACACTGGGATGAATCCAGGGTCTTTTCTGTGCTCCAGAACTGCAGGTTCTGTCTGAGTCTATTCTACCAAATCCCAGACTGGTTTGGATTGGGAGGGACCTTAAAGATCGTCTCATCCCACCCCCATGCCAAGGGCAGGGACACCTCCCACTAGACCTGGTGGACCATTAGAGCAGTCCTGAGGTTAATGAATATTTCTGGGTGCTGACAGACAACCGTCTGACCTGCTGTGTTGCTGAAAAATGATCCTTGGCCTGGTTTCAACCTGGATCAAGCAGCAGCATCCAAGCAACTGCTGAGTGGACTCTGTGAGCTGGTGGGAGGCTGTGAGGGTCTCGACGTGCAGCTTGGACACAGCCCTGGCCATGGAGGTGGTGTGGCTGTGCCCACCAGGTCACGACACTTCTCAGGGATGGGGAAATATCCCTGGCACCAACCTGTTACTGTGTGTCTGCAGAATTTGCTGTCGCTTGTGGCAGCCAGGACCAGGAGTGACGGCACCTTTGGGTCCTCCCTGTGGATGGGGCAACCTGGACTCTCCTCCCCGGGTCTCCAGAGCGGCAGAGCTGCTTGGTTCAGGCAGGGTGTCCCCTGTGAGGGCATGGTGAGAAGCTGAGACTGGCTGCTGATCCTGCCTGTGTCATCTGGGCTCCTGCACCACCTTGGGCACCTCTGCTGAGGGGTCACCCAGGAGCTGGCAAAGCCCCTGGTCCCCGTGTGGGGTGAAGATGGTGCCTTCTGGCCCCAACCTCAAGCTGCAGGACAGTGGATCTGGAGGGTGGGCAGGCACTGATGGGGTCCCTGAGGAACCTGCTGCAGCGCCAGGAGTGCCAGGCCGAAGTGGAGCACGTGGGAAGACTCCTCCTCTCCCTTTCCCATGGAGCTGCAAGAGCTGCTCTGTGATCGTGTGGTGGGAACTGGAGCGACGGCGGTGCCAGGAGCCCTGCCCTCCCCCTCAGGAAGTGGGATGCTGCTGGAGCTATTTTGGGACAGCTGCTGCTTGTTTTGGCCCTGGCTGGGCTACTTTGGTCATCACCTCGCTCAGGTGGTTATTTTTGGTCTGCCCAGGATTGGACTTCCTGAAGGGAAAAATGATGTAGGAGGGAAAGAAGACCTTTTTTTGTGTTCCTGAGCCCAGATGTGATCCCTGGGTGCTTCTGGGCCTTTTCCAGGGGCAGTGGTGGGCACCTGGCTGACTTCACCAGGACTTCCATGGATATTATCAGGGTGGAGCACCTGGACCACTGAGTTACAAACCCAAATGAGAGTTTGGAGCAGCTCTGCTGGGAGGTCCTGAAGCTGTCCCAGGTCTCCAGCACAGAGGGGGAAGGTCTGCAATCCTGTGTGCTACAAAAACATGGAGAGCCAACACAGCTTTTCCAGCCTCAGGAGATCCTGTGCTCCAAAGAAGTGTGTCCAGGGAAGGGAACGGAGCTGGGGAAGGGGCTGGAGCAGCAGGAGCAGCTGAGGGAGCTGGGGGGGCTCAGCCTGGAGAAAAGGAGGCTCAGGGGGGACCTTCTGGCTCTGCAACCCCCTGACAGGAGGGGGGAGCCGAGGGGGGGTGTCGGGCTCTGCTCCCAGGGAACAAGGGACAGGAGGAGAGGAAACGGCCTCAAGCTCCCAGGGGAGGTTTAGGTTGGATATCGGGGAAAGTTTCTTCATGGAAAGGGCTGCCCAGCCCTGGCAGTGGTGGAGTCCCCATCCCGGGGGGATTTAACAGCCGTGTGGATGTGGCACTTGGGGACAAGGGTCTGTGGTGGCCTTGGCAGTGCTGGGGAAGGGTTGGACTCGATGGTCTTAAAGGTCTTTTCCAACGCCACCGTTTTGTGATTCCACGGTTCCAGCTCCGGGCGAGGGGCTGCTGTTGGCCAGAAGATGGTGCTGGTACGAAGGTGATGGAGACCTCGCTGCTCTCCGCTTCTGCCGGCAGAGGAGGGTTTAGAGATTTCATTTCGTTCCCCCTCCTCCTTCCTCTAAGAATAACTCGGCACGTTTAATGGTCCCGGTTCCCCCACGCAGGACCCACCGAGTTATTTATTGCATCCAGTGGGTTTACTGAGAGCTAAACGGCAGTAACTCGAAACCTGGGAGGCTCAGGCAGCTTCTGGGCAGAGGATTCTCTGGGCAACTAATGGAAGCATAACCCTGATTGATAATGGTTTTAAGCTTATTTATTTTTCCCCAGGATCCTTCTCATAACATCCTTCTGAATGGCTGGGCCGAGCCAGGCTGTGCCACAGTGGGGTAACTCTGGGGATTCCCCCCAAAAGCAGGAAATGGGGGGGACACCCCATCCTGGGGAAGGTCTTTTTTGGGGTGGAGATGTCCTTCTTGCAATTACTGGGGAAATGCCGGGGTTGGTCCTTTCTGCTGCAGTTTTGGGCAGGCACTGGAGGCAACCCCCCCCTGCAGCAGGTTGTGGAGCTGCACTGGCATCTCTGGGCTCTCCAGCTGCTGCTGCTCCCTGATTGTCCTGCCCACACCGTCTGGCAGAGCCCACAGGGATCCCCCACACCCTCCTGGTACAGGGGGATAACCTGCCTTGTGCCAAGGAAAGGAGCAGGGAAGCCATGGGCTGTCACAGTGAGGGCTCCTTTCCTTCTCCCATCCATCCACAAATTTGGGCATTCCATCATGGAATCATGGAACTTAAAGCCCATCCAATCCCACCCCCTGCCATGGGCAGGGACTCCTTCCACCATCCCAGGTTGCTCCAAGCCCCGTCCAACCTGGCCTTGGACACTTCCAGGGATTCAGGGGCAGCCACAGCTTCTCTGGGCAACCTGGGCCAGGGCCTCACCACCCTCATAATAAAAAAGGCTTCTTCCTCATGTCTAACATAAATCCATCCTCTTTTAGTTTAAAATCATCCCTCCAGCTCTGAGGGGTGTGAGGGTCAGATCTTCCCCAGGATCATGGAGAAGTAGCTTTGGGGTTCCAAATTTCACCTCTGTGGAGCAGAGCCGTGGGGTTGGAGGTAAAAGGCTGAGCTGAACCAAACCTGGTTTGTGGCCCTGCATATCCAAAAACCCTCACAAGGGCCAAGGGCTTCTTTCCAGCCTGGGTAGTGCCAACTTTTGGGCCCGTGACCTTTGCATGGCTGGGTGCCCCCACACACCCGCTGGGAATGGGGAGTGCAGGGGTCTGACCCTTCTGGAAGAGTGTTCTGGGGTGGGAGGGGAGCAGCTGGAACTTGTGCTGAGCTCACCAGAGAGTTAAATCATTCTCCTGCAGGATGAGGATTGATGGTTCTGGCTCTCCAAGCCACCAGCACCCTGCAGGTGGGTGGATGGGTGGGTGGGAGCCAGGCCCGGGTGTTGGGACACACCAAGGGGAGCCAGTGGAGAGGAGATTGTCCCTACACGTGTCTTGGGGCCAGGGGGGGCTCCCGCAGGACCACTGTCCCTTCTGGAAGGGGGGATACTCAGTTTGGACATCCTTTCAGCTGCAAACCATCCCCACTGGGATCCCTGGGCCTATTATAGCCTGATTAAATATTAAAACAATTCATTTTGTACTTAAACTGTTCCGAAGGCTCCTGCTGACGAGGACTTTGAAGTCTGCGGCAAAAGGCTTTGCTCTCCTTTTCTCCCTGCTCCATCTCCTCCATCCCCACCTTTCCCCAGGCAGGGAGGGAGGCACAGGGGTGTCCTGGCCAGGTCTGGCTCTCCCAGGGGCTGGGTCTGGCTTGAGAGGGTGGAGGGTGTTTTGGTCCGTGTGTGGGCACCTTGCTGGTGCGAGGAGGAAAGCTGTGGGTGCTGGTTCCAGGGAGTAGGAGAGACCTTGGAGAGAGCTAAACATTTTCCTGCATGTGTCTGCCAAGAGGAGAAGGACCTTCACCTGGTCCTGCTGGTGTCCTGGGAGCTGCCAGGAGCTGAGGACAACCTGCTTTCGTGGCAGGGAAGTCCACTTTGGCTTTCCTGTGCTGCTCCCTCCAGGCACCTGGAGGCTGAAGTCACCCCAGGCATCATTAGATACCTTCAGGACCTGAGCCTGCAGCACCCTAAACATGTGTTGAAGGCCTTGGTGACCCCCAGCACACGGTGTCCTCCCCTCACTGCTGTGGTGCCAAGTGTGTCTCCGGGTGGGTTCAGGGACCTTGGGGAAGGCAGGATGGAATGTGGGCAGGTGATACTCAACCAAAACACCTGATCCTGCCCCAGACACTGGGGATGGAGGCACGGGAGAGGCCCCCAGATATCGGGAGGTGCCGTGATGGTCCCTTCAAGGCGTGGAGTTGACCGAAGGAAGGGGAGCACAACTCCTGGGAATGGGAGCTTGTGACCTTTGCTCATGCTCTGCTGAGGACCAGGTCCAGGGTGGCACCCACACCCCTGGAAGGCTGTTTGAGCCCCTGAGGGCTGAGGGCTTAAATTTCCAGCTGCCTGTTTGTCTGGCTGCTCCCAGCTCAGGAGCCCGATGGCAGAGGGGCAGGAGGACCTGGAGCTCCTCTGGCCGCTGCACATGAAGGGAAAGGTGAGCGGTGAATATTTCGCCTCCCCAGCTGGATGCAGCTCCCTTCCCTCTTCCTTCCCCCTTCTGCAGCCCCATCTTTTACATCTGTTGTATGTGCAATCCAGCAAACTCTCAGCAGAGCTCATTACTCAGGGCCCATTGCTCTGCACGGGGCCGAAAGGTCCTGCACGTAATGATTGGGAGGTGATTTGTATTTAAGGCCTCGGCTTTCAGATGCTGGGAGGAGAGGGGGGGAGGGGAAATTAAATAATTGAAAGCTGGTGGGGAAGGGAAGGAGAGAGCCCTGGATAGAGGGAGAGGACCAGGATTTCTCCTGCTCCAGAAGTGTTTCATCTCACCTGCGTCGTCGCCCAGATGCGGATTTGAAACACAAGGATTGAAACGCAAGGATGGAGGGAAATCTGTCCATGCAGGGTGGGAGAGAGGGATGCACCAAGGGGCTTCTTCAGGGGTGGGTGATGCCAACAGGTCTGGCCTGAGTAGGACACGGGACCCTCTGCCCCAAGGTCTTGGTGGGACGTGACTGCTGTGGTCGCATCGCCCGCCCTCCCCTCCCCTCCCCTCTTCTCTCCAGCTCTCTGCTCCTGCCACACTTCAGGAAATGAAGCCAGTTTTCCAGCCTGGCCAGCAACAAGGCAAAGGGGTGAGCAGGGCTGGAGACCATGGAGATGTCCCTCAGCCTGGGCAGGACAGAGCTGGTGGCCCGGAGCCACCCAGAGAGCACAACTGAAAACCCACAGGAAGAGCCTCACAGGGTGTTCCTCAAGATCTCAGAGCCAAAGGAGACCCCATGGGGGAAAATCTCTGGTGGGTGGGTGGGGAAACCGAGGCATGAAGGGTAGAAATTAATTTCCTGGGAAAGGGGCAGGTGAGCTGAGTGTTACTCACCTGAAAGTTCAGCAAACTGGGGTGCAGAGCTCGGGTTTGGTCTAAACCAGTGCTGTTCCACTTTCACACACCAAAGCTCCTTTCAGCCTATTTCCTTCTCCCTTTTTTTTTTTTTTTGGGGGGGGGGGGTGGAAATTACCAAAAAAATCCCCCAGTCTGGTTTGGTTCTACCTAAAAACAAATGTACCTACCTAAGAACAAATGTAACTGGACGCTGCTGGTTTTGTGGCAGGAAAAAACCAGCTGATGGCCCTTGCTCCTCTTCCAGCTGATATCAGAGCCCAGGACCACCAGTGCTGTCGGGGTCAGCCTCTGGCTTCTGGAAGCCAGACTATACTCAGAGAGTCCCTTCTGCACTTGAAGTTTAATATCCAAAGCCAGTTTTTAACCTTGACCTAAAGTTGTGCCTGGGGGGAACCTGCTCGGCAGGCTGAGGAACGCTGGGATGCTGATACTCTTCCCGAGCCCCTAACGAGCTCCCGGCGCTCCAGCAGCCCCTGGAGGGGGGCAGATGGCCCATTAGGCCGAGCTTTAGGGCTGGGCAGGGAATTCGCCTCAGCCTGGTCAGCTGCAGATCCCAGAATCCGCTCGGATTGGGCTCCCTGCTCCGGTGCGAACGAGTCAGGCCGCGGCTGGGGAAGGCAAGGCAGGAATCAATAGCCTGGGAAGATCTGACGCTTTTCCACGCACCCGGCAGCGAGCAGAGAAGTTTTACGAGCCTCCACAAAAGTCTGGTGTTTAACCCCCGTGTGTTCCCTCTCCCAGCCCGGTTTTCTCTCCCGAGGTGTGTTTCATGCAGAGCATCGCGTTGTTTCCCCCCCAAAAAAGTTGTGGAGATCTGTGCCCGGCTCCCCTGTAGAGAGGTAAGTCTAAGAAAATTGGTTTTTCTTAAACTAGTGCCAGCTCAAACAGGAACCGACTCCCGTTGTTCCAAAATTCCCTTCGAGGTTAAAGCGACCGGGACGGGGGGCAAAGGGCTGGGAAAGGTGATAACTCCCTAATGTTGACAGCGCTGGCATTCAAACCCCGTACCCAAATACCTTCCCTTCAAATCCCTCGGGGAAAAACCTTCTTCTATTGATTTTGGGATGACGACAAAGAGCACTTTTGTTCTTCCTACCCCCGCGGTGCTCTGACGCGTCTGTGGCTGGAGCGGGATCCGCAGCTGATGCCCTTTGCTCTGCCGGGGGGGAGGCGTCCGGCCAGCCCTCCCTCCTTCCCTCCCTCCCTCCTTCCCTCCCTCCCTTCTCTTTCCCTCCCTCCCTCCCTTCCTTCTCCTTCCCTCCCTCCCGGAGCAGATGGCTGGGGCTGGGCGTAGCTGCCCACCCCTGCAAGCCCAGGGAGAGCAGGGTTTTCCCTTCAGAATCTGGGATTAAACCTCTGGAGCGATGCTCCTCAGGCTGTGGGAGGATTCCCGCTCAGCTGGGAATTCCCTGAGGAGATGGAGGTGTAGCGTCTGCAACACAGTGGGGTTCCCAGCAAGGATCACACCCTGGGGATTCCTGTGGGATGCTGGAGCCCTCTCCCGAGGACTGGCAGGTGGGGAAGTGGTTCCAGCTTTGGAGGGAGGTAGGGAATGGATTCCTGGCCCCAGGGGAGCACGAGAGGTCAGCTCAAGGCTGACCATGTGGCTGCCCCGCTGAGAAGGTGCTGGAGAAGAGGGAAGGCTCCAGAGGAAGATTTAGGATGCTGCATCACAGGCTGGTGCCAGCACTGGGGGGACTGGGGACGTGCCATCAACCAGGACAGGCTCAGAGGTTACTTAAAATGACTCCAGGAGCCTCTTTGTCCCTTCTCAAAGCCTCACCTGCATGGGACAGGAGCTGTTCCCTGCTCCAGGGGCATGGAGCAAGCACTGCCTGGACCAAGCTCTGCCTGCTCAGCCAAGCTCTCCCTCCGTGTCCCCAGGCAGGGTGAGCAGCCTGGCCCCTTTCCTGCTCCGTCCCTGGTGGGTGTCCCTGCTGGAGACACCCCCCTGGAGGTCTCCCCATTCCCACTGTGGATCATAGTAGGAAAAAAGAGAAAGGAATGCAGAGAAAAGAGAAGTGTGTGTTTAGGAAAAAAAACTTCTGATGGGTTTGGGGCTTCCAGCAAGGGGAGCTCAGGGTGTCCTGTGCCAGCAGGACCGTTGCAGGTCTCTGCTCCGAATGTGTCCTGTCTGCTTGTGATCCTCACACTCCCCATGGAGTGGGAAAGCACTGTCTAATGAAACCAGGTTTAACTAAACCCGCTGCCAGGTGAGTCACCCCCTGACATCCCTGTTTCAGCTTCCCTGGGTGGAGAACTTGGACCTCATCCTTGGAATTCAGGGTGCAAACCAGTTGGAGATGGAGAAAAATTCCACAGTGCACCTGGGAGGGGAGGTGGATGGCCTTAAAATGGTTTCTGATAACACTGCTTGCCCTAAACTTCTTGGAAAAATTATTAGCTGATATGTAAAAATAATGCTAATGATGACAATGAAGATGAAGGTGATGATTAAGACCCAGGGGATGCACAAAGCATTGCACCAGTGGAAACATTTTCCAGGGAAGCAAAACCAATGGCAAATCATGTATTGCAGAGCTCCACAAGAACAGCTGGAATGAGCCCGAAATATTTATTATTAATACCAAAGCTGTTTATTTTTTCCATATTAAATAGGTCATATATCTCATCTAATAAAACCTCAGGGCTGGAGGAAGATTTTACTGCTGAGCTCTGAGGGAACACAGGAGGTCCTGCTTGGGCTGGGCGAGCTGTGATCATATCCAAAGTTCCAGCCTCTGGATTTGCAGGAGGGCTGGAAGATTCCTTCATGTGTGGCTGCTTCTGCCATCTCCCAGGACATGGTCTAGAAATATGACCACAAGGGCTGCTCAGAGCAGGGGATGCAGGTCCAAGCCTCAGCCCATCCAGGGATTCCCTGTGTCAAGATGGATAAACCACTTAAACCCTCGACTGGGCTGGAGTCTAGAAATGGGGTTGCACCAACCGGCCCTTTGGCATCCTCGGGGATCTGGGGCAGGCACATGGTGACAGCAAATGCTCTTTTCCCCCTTCAGAGACATCATTAAGCAAATATCTACAAAGCTTCCTGAGCTTCAGAGCCTCAAATCCCGAAGTTTGCTGGATGCTTAAGTGCACCAGGACCTAATTGCTGCCAGTTCCAGGTGTCGGGGGGAAAGGAGTGTTGCACAAACCCCCTGCCTTTCAAACCCCCCTTCCAGTGGCATTAACCCCACGTCAATCTGCTCAGGCCTCCCAGGAGCTGTGAAAAGCTGGGTCACCTCGTGGAATTTCTTTCCAAATGCAGTGTAGCCCCTAATTCCTGACGTTCCAGGGGTGTGGGATACAGCTCTTCCCGTTCCCACTAACCAGTTGAGGGGAGTTGAGCCACCCATGCAGATATTGGGGAGAAATCCTTCCCTGGGAGGGTGGGGAGGCCCTGGCACAGGGTGCCCAGAGAAGCTGTGGCTGCCCCTGAATCCCTGGAAGTGTCCAAGGCCAGGCTGGACAGGGCTTGGAGCAACCTGGGCTGGTGGAAGGTGTCCCTGCCCGTGGAACTGGGTGATCTTTAAGGTCTCTTCCAACCCAAACCATTCCATGATTCTATACCCACCCTTCCTTCCTCAGTTTACTCCACTTCCAAATGAGACATTGTCCCTCTGAGAGATCCTTTTGCTTTGAGGGTTTGGGATGTGCTCCAGGAGTCAAACATGCTGTTGTATAAATGGGATCTGGGGTGAGACTTGCAAGAGAGGGGGGAAGGATAACAACACCTGGGGGTTTAACTGTGTTGTGTGGGGTGGTGATGGGCCAAGAGATCATTCTGGAAGTGGCTGCTGGTCCCTTAGGGCTCCCCAGCTGCTGTAGTAACACCACTGTTCCTCCAGTTCCCCCCTCCTGTGGGAACCAGGAGTCTCCATCCCTCCCTGGGAATGTCTCTCTGCAAATGGCCTTTGCTCTTTCTCCTTTCCTTTTCTCAGCACAAGGGCCAGTCCTGGGCTCCTCTTGGCCATCAGAGGGAAGCAGGATGGGCTTGTGGAGCTTTGTCCTGGGGAAGACATGGTGGGTGTCCAAGACGAGGTCCAAGCAGCATTTGGGGTGTTCTAGATCAGGGACCTGCAGACAGGGCAGGTTCAACCATCCTTTTCAACAAAGCCCGAAAGAAAACATGGGTTTCTGGGTTCGTTTGGGAGCTGAAATGTGTTCTGAAAGCCAAAATATCCCATTTTCAGGACTAGGGGTTGCTTTGTTTGAGGCCTTGCACAGAAACTCAACAACTTGCCCAAGGGCTCTCAAACCCTTCCTGCAGGTGCTTATGCAGGACAAGAGGAAACGGCCTCAGGTTGTGCCAGGGGAGGTTCAGGTTGGATATTGGGGAAATTTCCCTGTGGAAAGGGCTGTCCAGCCCTGGCACAGCTGCCCAGGGCAGCAGTGGAGTCACCAGGATTTAACAGCCGTGTGGATGTGGCACTCGAGGACATGGGGCAGTGGTGGCCTGGGCAGTGCTGGGGAATGGTTGGATGATGGATTGATGACCTTGGAGGGCTTTTCCAACCCGAATGACCCTGTGATTCCCTGAGAAAACACCAATCCCTTCTCCCACCCCCACCCCCCCCTGCGGTGTGAGGAGTCACTGGTTTCTGCCCTTTGGCCACAACAACCCCCGGCAGCTCCAGGCTGGGACAGAGAGTCTGGAGAGCAGCCAGGCAGGAAGGGAGCTGGGAGTGTGGATTGACAGGAGGCTGAACATGAGCCAGCAGTGTGCCCAGGTGGCCAAGAGGGCCAATGGATCCTGGCCTGGATCAGGAAGAGTGTGGCAGCAGGAGCAGGGAAGTGATTCTTGCCCTGGACTCAGCGCTGGTGAGGCCACCCCTGGAGTGCTGTGTCCAGCTCTGGGCCCTCAGCTCAGGAAGGACATTGAGGTCCTGGAGCAGGTCCAGAGGAGAGCAACGAGGCTGGGGAAGGGACTCAAACACAAGTGCTGTGAGGAGAGGCTGAGGGAGCTGGGGTTGTTTAGGCTGGAGAGGAGGAGGCTCAGGGGAGACCTCCTCACTCTCTACAACTCCCTGACAGGAGGGGGGAGCCAGGTGGGGGTTGGTCTCTTTTCCCAGGCAACCATCAGCAAGACAAGAGGGCTCGGTCTTTAGCTGTGCCAGGGGAGGTTTAGGTTGGATATTAGGAAGAAATTCTTTCCAGAGAGGGTGATCAGCCATTGGAATGGGCTGCCCAGGGAAGTGGTGGATTCTCCATCCCTGGAGGTGTTTAAGGTGAGACTGGATGTGGCATCAGTGCCATGGGCTGGGAACCACGGCGGGGTTGGATCAAGGGTTGGACTTGATGATCTCAGAGGTCCCTTCCAACCCAACTGATTCTGTGATTCTGTGATTCTTTGCTGTGTCCAAATCCCTCTTTTCCTTCGGCAGCTCCGGCACTGGGTCCCAGCTCTTTCCATGCTCCGTGCAAATGCTCTTCCCAGCCTGTTTCCACGGAACCCCTGCCAACATTAACATTTAAAACAAGCCCCATCCCCATCCCTGCTCCGAGGGCCTCGGCAGCATCATGTAAGTGATTTGTTCAACATTGGGGATAATAAACTACACAGAGCAATAAGAACATAAACACACGCAGGGCTTTGTGTGTTGTGTTTTGTTTTTTTTTTCTCTCCTTTTTTTATTTCTTTTTCCCTTTTTTTTTTTTTTTTAAATTTCCTAAAGGAACCTCTGAGGGGGGAGAGAGGGGAAAAAAAAAGAAAAAAAAAGAAAAAAGCCATGAATGATTCATAGATGTAAGGGGGGGGGAAAAAAAGAGGGAGAGAGAGGGAGAAAAAGAGAGAGAGGGAGATTAAGAGAGAGGAGCTTCAAAGTGACTGGAGCCGATTTGAAGTCCTGAGCGTTCCTGTGCTGGGGAGACCAGCAATTCACCAGAGAGGCCCCATCAAGCTCCCTCCACCCTGGCCTCATCCTGGCTGCCTCCTCCTCCTCCTCCTCCTCCTCTCCTGCAAACGCAGCCCCCAAATCCCAAGTTCAAAGTTCACCATCTTCTAATGATGGGAAGGCCTCCCAGACCCTCTGTGAGTGGCATCTGTTTATAGGCACGACTCTTCCCTGGTGGTTTAGCCTGGCTTAAAATAAAAAAAAATAATTAAAAAAAAAAATATATATATATATTAGAGGAGGAGGAGGAAGGGCAGAATGAGATGCAGGGCTCTGTTAAAAAAAAAAAATATATATATATAAAAAAATCTACTGGTGGTGAAGTGCCTTTGATTCTGAATATTAAAAAAGCCCATTAGATTTAAATGTAATGAGAATATTAACGCCACTGCCTTGATTTGTATTCACTGACTACCACAGACAGACTCTGGGAGTGGGAAAGGAAAATACAGCTCCTGCCTAGACTGGAGCTGTCACCCTGGGCAGGGAGAGAGGGGCCTGGGGGAGCTGGAGGGATCAGTCCTGCCCCTGTCCATCCCACAGGGATGGGGTGGGCACTGCCAGAGTCAGCCCCACGCTGGGGACAGTGCGGGTGTCACCTCCAGGGTGGGTAAAGCTCAGTATCCTTTGGCAGGGAAATTCAGGCATTTTGAAATGTCAGTTTGGGTTCATCCGAGGGGAATTGGAAGGAGATTTGGAGTAGGTGTTAGTTAGGAGTTCACTAATCAGGGTTGGATGGGATATTGGGAGGGAATTTTTCCCGGTGAGGGTGGGGAGGTGCTGGAATGGATTTCCCAGAGCAGCTGTGGCTGCCCCATCCCTGGAAGTGTCCAAAGCCAGGTTGGAGCACCCTGGGCTAGTGGAAGGTTCCACCCCATGGCAGGGGATGGAACAAGATGATCTTTAAGGTTCCTCCCACCCCAAACCATTCCATGAACCCTTATCCTTAGCCTTGAAACAATTAATTTCATTTTAATTTTGTCCAAAGAGCCATTAAACTCTTGTTCCTTCAGTTTAATGTCGTAATTCAATCGAGGGCCTGTGCCCCGGTGACAAATCTGTGGGAGGAACGAGTCCTACAAGTCCTGTAAGGCCCATTATTGCTTCTGTGTCACCAAATAAATGGCCCAATAATGAATGGCTGGCACTCTAATTAGCATTACACGCTCACTTTATTTTAATAATCAAAGGCAGTACCATTCAGTGGCCAAATGAAACAGTTTGATGTTTTAATACTTCTGAAAAAGAGAAAAAAGAAAAGGGCTCAGGACTAATTAGGGGGGAGAAGCTGATTTTAGAAGAAATATCTAAAATTGTTGCCTGGCTAAAATAAGGGTATCAAACACTGCAAATATCCCAATTTGTGAATGAAAAGAACAGAAAAGGGAATCAGAAGCTTGAAAATAAAATTAAAGATAGAAGAAATAATATAGTTGTCCCTCTTGTCAGATCCTAATATGTCATGGCATGTCATTAGTAGTCCCATATCTCATTAGTGATGAGATATGTCTTGTTCTGACAGAAAGATAATGAAATTATATGGAACAAATAATGCTGCCAAAAGTATTAATCCACAGTTAATATTTAATTTCAAAGTGGACTTTCAGGGATTTCTAACTTGTTTTTAGGAAGCGAAACGCTGCGAGCCCAGCGGAAATCAGAATCAAACAAATTTGGGAAAATGTTTCGGGTTTGATTTGGGCTTTTTTAGGAGGAAAAACCTCAGTGCTGAGTTTTTTTAGGAGTCTGGATCCCAGCAGAGCTGAGCAGATCCCAGAACCTTTGATGAGAAGCTGGAGAACAGGCAGTGGTGGGAGATGTAGAGAGCTCCTGAAAGCAAGAAGTGCTGTCCAAACACAGACAGGGGTGTGCAGGAGTTCTGGGCGAAGGAGAGAAGAGTTTGGCTTCCCTTGTTCGCACCTTGGCACGTCAGACCTGGACAACCACTCCCTCCTTCCCTGCCTGACCATGAACTTCACCTCCCCTTCCAGCCACGTGTGCTGGGACACTCCCAGGTCAGGTGGGAAGTGACTTATCCCAACATCCAGATATCAGTGCTGTGAGATCCCAGCTCCCCACACAGGCAGGAGGGAGAACTTGGACATGGAGCTGCTGGAGAGAGTCCAGAGGAGGTCATGGAGATGCTCCAAGGACTGGAGCCCCTCTGCTCTGGAGCCAGGCTGGGAGATCTGGGGGGTTCACCTGGAGAAGGGAAGGCTCCAGAGAGAGCTGAGAGCCCCTTGCAGGGCCTAAAGGGGCTCCAGGAGAGCTGGAGAGGGACTGGGGACAAGGGATGGAGGGACAGGACACAGGGAATGGCTTCCCACTGCCAGAGGGTTAGATGGGATATTGGGAAGGAGTTCCTGTCTGTGAAGGGGGTGAGGCCCTGGCCCAGGTTGCCCAGAGAAGCTGTGGCTGCCCCATCCCTGGAAGTGTCCAAGGCCAGGTTGGACGGGGCTTGGAGCAACCTGGGATAGTGGAAGGTGTCCCTGCCCGTGACAGGGGGTGGATGAGATGAGCTTTAAGGTCCCTTCCAACCCAAACCACTCCATAAAGCTTCCCATGCCCTCCTTAACTGAAGAGATCAAGAGGGTGGACCAAGCACGACCCTCCTCCTGTTGTGTCAGAAGTCCCTTAAAAATGTCATCTCCATGTGACAAAGAATGAGCAAGAACTGATGTAAAACTCATTATATCAACTCCTAACTCCTCACTCCAGCCTGAGTGAAGCCACAGCCTTTTAGGGAAGCTCTGGAAGTGGTTGAATTCCGTGGTGCTGGGCCAGCAGAGAGCCTGTGTTGCCACTGCCGACTGTAATGTGATTTCCCCCAGAGGAAAATTCCCGCTGCAGTGCCCAGACACACAAGAAAGCACAATTAACTCCACTGGAGGAGCCTTAAGCCTGCTTTCCTTGAGTGTTGTGTAATTAAAACCTCAGCCTTGTTAATACATTAGTGAGATGTTTGCATATAATTCATCAAATGTTTATGAAAATGCGTAACAAATAATCCTGACAAACAAGTTGCTTAATTGAGATAAGGGATGGGAAGCCTTGTGAATTTTTAATAAAAAGGGGGAAGAAAAGCTTGCTACATTAATCAGACCAAGTTATCTCGTTCAATGTTTTCAAGTGGCTTCTCTGGTGCACATTTTATTTAATATATTGCACAAAAGGAGCATCTTGATCCCCCAGTGAGGTTTGCACAGCACACCCTCCCTTCCAACGGATCCACTGTTGATCAAAATCCTGATTTTTTTGTTCTGGACAGATCCCAGCATTAAAACCTGGCTGGGATTTGCTCTTTCTGTGATGGGAAGAGGAATATCCAATGGCAGCTGATGCCTGAGTGTCTGCTGAGGTCATAGAGCATCAGTCAGAACACACGACGTGGGGATGAGCTCAGCTTTGTGCCCAGCTCATCTTAGACCACAGAGAAGCAACAGCAGGCCAAAGAGCCTTTAATTTACCTCAGATCTCATATTTGTCTGCTTCTTTTTTTCCTCTTTTTATAATCTTGGGGTGGTTTATTTCAACTCACGTGAAACATCTGCAAATTAGATGTCCAAGTCCAAACCAGACATCCCAGGCCAGTGGAGAGATGTCGGACTCACATAACCTGTCTTTGAGGCCTGGCTTGGCTCTGGTGGAGTCATTTTTCTCTCTCTACTCATCATCATCAGTGACAGAGAAGGAGAGAGGACCAGCTCAGGCCTAAATGCTTTGCATCCAGATGTTTCAGGGCAGAGGTGTCCTGGTTGGACGGGGCTCAGAGCAATCTCAACCTCATTGGAGACGTCCCTGCTGATTGCAGAGGGTGGGACTAGATGACCTTTAAAGGTCCATTCCAACCCCAAATATTCATAGAATCATGGAATCCCAGAATGGTTTGGGTTGGGAGGGACCTTAAAGCTCATCTTGTCCACCCCCTGCCATGGGCAGGGACACCTTCCACTGTCCCAGGTTGCTCCAACCTGCCCTTGGACACTTCCAGGGATGGGGCAGCCACAACTTCTCTGCCCAGGGCCTCCCCACCCTCCCAGGGAAGGATTCCTTCCCGATATCCCACCTAACCCTTCTCTCTTTCAGCCATTCTCCCTTGTCCTGTCGCTATGTGCTCTTGGAAATAGTCTCTCTCCATCGTTCTCATGGGATTCTTTCCCTCCATGTCCATCTCCTCTTGGAGCAGGAGGCTGTGAGTCCACCCCTCTTGCAGATCTCCCCATGAGCATGAGAAACCTCGAGCAGGGAGTGAGCTGTGTGCCGTGAGGAGACACAACATGAACCCAGAGCAGCCTGGTTTGTCTCCTCCATCTCCTCAGAACCACCCTGGGATCACCCAAACATTTAAACCCGCCTTCTGTGGGAGGAGGGGGTTGCTCAACAGTGCAACGTTCAGAGGACACCCCGAGCTTTCTAATCAGTGGTTTGGTGTAAGTTTTAAAAGCAGAGTAATGGTATAGAGAGGAGAAAGAGTAAGGCTTGGGAATAAAGAGAAGGAATGGAACTGAAGGAGAGAATGGATGGAAAAGAAGTTCTTAGGGCAGGGAGAGATGGAATTCACCACCAGTGTTAACAGGAGGCAGCAGCATCTGGGGAGAATAGAGGTTTAAACTCGCACACTGAGTGATCAGACACCAGCACATCATCTTTCTCTGGTCTCCCTGGCAGAGCCTTTGTACCTCTTGCACGGTCCTTCTCCACCCCCAGCTCCTGCTGCTGCCCTGGCAGCTTTCAGCCACCCACCCCACCCCACCCAGGCCGTGTGGGCTCCTGCTATGGGTGGCTGGAGGTGAAAACTGCTCGGCCTCACCGAAGCTCAGCCCGGCACGTTTGCCTGCGCTCCCAGAGAGCTCACCCAGAGCGAGCCAGCCACGAAGAAACGGAGACTACGTGGTTTAAAAAGCTCCCAGCCCAGAGTCAGCATTTCTGCCCTGACCTGCCTCATGTATTATTGAGCACGGGACTTGTTGATGAGCACTTATATTTTCCTCCCAGTGGAGTTGATGATCTTCCTCGCTCTGAAGGGCCTCTCCTCTCTCTCCCCACACGGCCATGGCCATCAGGGGTGGAGCTGGGCCGGGCTGGGGCTCCCCCACCGCCGGGGAGCTCGGGATGGAGGATGGAGAGGTCATGGCCATGGCTGGCACTGGCCACGGCCAGGGAAGGAGCGGGGGGCAGGGATGGGAGAAGGGTCTATGGGAGAGAGAAAAGTGGGAGAAGTGCAGTTGGAAGTGAGTGGTGTTAATGAAATATTCAGCAGTGGTGGGCCTGAACGCATTGCCGAAATTGCAGAAGCAGAGATGATTAATATTTAACAGGGTAAGCTGCCACTTGGCTGCTTTCTGCACAGAGATTCCACCCCCACATGCACACACACACCCCCCTCGGTCCCTCTTCCCACCCTCCTCTGACTCCCCCAAACTTCTGCCTCCACCAAGCTTTGGCTCAAGCCACCAGTGTGGTGTGGCTGGGGGAGGTTCCCCGGCCCCCCCATGGGGTCTGCCCAAGGGAGGACAGGTCCCAGAGTGGCCTGGTGGGAGAAGCACTGGGAGGAGGGGGAAGGTTGTCAAGAGAAAGCACATAATTTATTTTTCATGGGGATGGGAGAGCAGGTTGTCCTATTTAGTCACATTAGATGCTCTGTTAACACAACAGGAAGGAAAAAAAAAAAAGAAAAGGAGGGTGAATAAATGCTTGTAGGCAAAGAAGGCTGTTCCCTGGGTCTCTGGGAGGAGAGGGACTGGTCTTACAGGGGGTTAAGTGTTTTGGCTCCTGCTGAGTCTCCCATGGGGTGTCCCATGTAGAGGATGGGCAGTTAAGAAGTCAGGGAATATGAGGTTCTTCATCACCTGGTTTGGTGCAGGTGGAATGGCCCAAGGTGTGAGCTGGGATTTGGGACATTCCCACCCATGTGGTGTGGAGACATGTGAGCCCCAGCAGGCTGGAGGAGCTCCCTATAAACTTTGGGACCTCTTGCAAACAGGTTGCCCAGAGAAGCTGTGGCTGCCCCATCCCTGGAAGTGTCCAAGGCCAGGCTGGAGCAACCTGGGATAGCAGAAGGTGTCCCTGCCCATGGCAGGGCATGAACAAGATGAGCTTTAAGGTCCCTTCTAAGCCACAAACCATTCCCATTCCCATGTCAGATGCCATGGAAATGACATCCATGAAATGCTGGTGGAGATGGAATTTGTCCTCAGCTTTTGCAGAGGTAACTCAGCAATATTCTGGCAAATGATGTTGGGTGGAGACCTCAGAAAGTTTGGCCTTTGTTGTGAAGCTGGATCAAACCCAAACCATATCCAGCCATAAGTCTGTCCTGCCCGTGTCAGATGGTTTTGTATCCAACCAGGGTGGCAGAGGCGGGAATTCCATCCTGCTCATCCCTCCTGCAGCTGCTGCCGTGTCATGACAAGGGTTAATCAGGACAGATGCAGCTTGTGAGACCCAGCCACGGGCAGGAGCTGGGCCGGCTGTGGCAGGAGGAGGAACCCTGCCCAAAGTCCCCGAACTGGTGAGCACAGACCACTTGATTTCTATTGTGTAAGTGGGGATTTGTCCAGGATGGTATAGGAACAACTAGAATTAGAAAGGAATAAAGAGCGAATTCTTCCTTCATCCCGAGCGTGCTCCCTCCAGGGCAAAGGTCAAGTGCATTGTGTGGCAGCGTTTGGATTCAGAATAAAATAAGTGACAAGGGCGAAAAGCCGGGGCACGCACAGGACCTGAATACAGAGGAGGGGGGGGAGACCCCAGAAATCACTCTGTCACCCTCGGGGTCATTAACATGGGCCACAGGTGACCTCGTGACATGGTACAGGGGCAGTGGAAACACTGCTGTGAGTCACTGAGATGCTGCCCTGGTGTGTTCAGCTGTTGGTATTTTCTGAGCCTATTTCTGAGCGCAGCTGTTGGTGGAGTGACCAGTCCTCTGGTGAGATGGAGACAGGCCCCCTTGCTTGGAGAATTGGCTGGAATTGCTCTCATTTCTGGGTTCTCTATTTCTCCACAGGAAAAAGGGGGCTTTGGCAGTGTCTCTCTTCAGATTTCAGGTGTCCCCGGGTGGATTTTGATGATTCCAAGATGAATTTTGGTGATTCCCAAGTGGATTTTGATGGTTCGAAGGCACATTTTCATGGTTCCTATGAGGATTTTGGGTGATTCAAACTGTCTCCACACCCCACATGTGTTCTATAGGTGGAGTCCATTCATCACTTCCTGGAGCAAAGCTCTGGTGAAGGAAGAGGGTTCAGCAAAAAGCATGAAATGCTGGTGGAGATTGGATTTGTCCTCAGCTTTTGCAGAGGTAACTCAGCAATATTCTGGCAAATGATGCTGGGTGGAGACCTCAGAAAGTTTGGCCTTTGTTGTGAAGCTGGATCAAACCCAAACCACATCCAGCCATGAGTCTATCCTGCCTGTTCTTTGGCATCTCCCACCTTTCCCACCATCTGTGCCCAGTTTAGTTCAGTGCTGGCTGGTTTTGCCTTGACTTGGTGTCCAGCTTGAAGATACCAACACCAGACTCTGCCCTGCACAGCCTTGTCCTTCCTTCCCTGAGGAGGGGGTGAGATACCTTCAGGCATAATGGAGTCCTTTGTGGAGGAGGTGTTGGGAGGTGCAGTTGAAGCCAGGAGAGTTTCACACTTCCCTCCAGACAGAGTAAATCCTGACACTCTGCAGTGGTACAAGTCTTATTGCCTCCCCACTGTTCAGCATCTTCAAGTGGGGCCTCAGATGCCAAACTGTGGCTTTCTGGAACAAACTGGCCGAACCTCACTTTGCCTGAAATGAATTCCCCACCAGGACAGGACCTTCACGTTGGAGAACCTCATGCCCTGAAGGAAGTGCCTCTGCCACAGGCCCTGACTGAGCTGGAGCCAAGGCACAGAAATCTGCACTTTGTAACTGGGCTTTGGGGTGGGTTTTGTCTTGGCAAACGTAGAATCACAGAATGGTTTGGGTTGGAAGGGACCTTAAAGGTCATCTAGTTACAAACATCGCTGCCAGACTCGTGTTTGCTCACTCAGACTGTAGTCTGAGCCCAGGTCTTGAGACACCTGAAAATCCACGTGGCAGAGGCTCTGAATACCCCAGTCACCTTCCTTCTGGTTAATTAGATGTTAGAGACTCCAGTCACACGATGCAAATCCCTTGGAGAGCTCTCTTCATTCATCTGGTGCGTCGCAAGACCCTCTGTTCCCTTTGGAGGTGTCACCTCCTCTTTGGGGTCCTTCCTGGGCAAAGCACCTCTCTTGCAGGTGGCTCGAGTACTAAAGTGAGCCCTGTGCTCGCCAAGGAGAAGGTGGAGAAGATGTTCTCCCCCTCTCATGAGGAAGAACATGCTCTCATGATGGTGGATACAAAGGCTGATGATTTCTGCCCTATCCTGAGTCCTGCAGCTTTGGACCAAGTTTTACTCAAATAAAACATAGTGAAGGAATGTCTCTATAATCCCCTTGTGACTTCAGGCTTGACTCTGAAGAGTTCTTTAGACTATGGACTGATTTAATTTTTTTTTTATTAGTCAAGAGCTTTTTTGAGGTTCTCTCATCTCTTTCTTGACTAAAATTGAGCTGCACATTCACTCAAGAGTTGGACTCGAGGGTCCTTGTGGGGCCCTTCCAACTCAGACTAGTTTGTGATTCTGTGTGTACAGCCTTGCTTAGAGCTCAGGCTTTAAGGTCCCTTCCAACCCAAACCATTCTGTGATTCTGTGTTTGCAAAGATAAAAACCACCCAAAGGCAGGTTTGAGGTGCAGGCTCAGGTCTGGGATCCGGGGTCAGAGCTGTTCCACGGTGCACTGCAGCTGTCCTTGGACAATCTGGGATGTTCTTCAGAGAAACACAGAGGAAATATGATGGGGGTCGGTGTCAGACAGTGTCACCAACCTGCTCCAGAGCCACGGGGACACTTGGGGTCAGGGCAGTTGATCTGCCTTGAGTTGGATCTAAACCATGACCTCATCCAAACGCTGTGCCCTTCCTTTAGAACAAACCCTTAGTTTTTTCTGTTGGGTTTCCTGTCTGTAATGCCACCGATTCCTTTGGAGACTGTTCAGTAACCAACACCTTGGGGCAGCAAGGAAGGCCAAATTCCGCTTAGGGGTGAGGTGCCCCCCAAAGGCATGGGGTGTGTCTTGCTATCTGCCCTCATGTCAAGATTTTATCGTGACATATTGAATCAGGCTTCTTGGAGACCTTCGCAGAGCCAACCCCCAGGCACAGGCTGCCGAGAATCCCCGTAGCAACTTCCCTGGATACAGCAATGGTGCCGGAGAGCAGAACGTTTGGAAACAGCCGACACGCTCTTACACCACCACGACCTTCGAGAGTGCCAGGCCTGTAACTCAAGCATTAATAATGGATTACCAAAGTCAACCAGCTGCAAGGGAACCACTTCTCCCTGCTTAGATAATTCTCCTCCCTGAGAAGAAGAGCTATTGATTTTGATAGTGATGCTTTCCTCCCCCGGTGGAAGGGCTACGCCCCACCAAGGCTGCCTGTGGCACTGAGCTCCTCCTCACCTGCACACACCACACGGCTCAGCTCCAGGAACAGCCCTCCCACCCACCCAGACTGCCACCAAAACTGGGGGCACTCTGCTTTTCTCACCAGGAATTCAGCCAGCTTTGCAATTCAGGTTGCTTTCTCATGAGAGTGCAACAAGTGGAGGGGGGGGGGGAAGGGGAGCCAAGCTTTGATCTTGTTCATAAAATCACCAAATCCCAGAATGGTTTGGGCTGGAAGAGACCTCTAAAAGTCATCTACTTCACTCCTCTGCCTTGGGCAGGGACACCTTCCACTAGCCCAGGTTGCTCCAGCCTGGCCTTGGACACTTCCAGGGCTGGGGCAGCCACAGCTTCTCTGGGCACGACAAGGGAGTTTTATATTCATGGGCTGAGCTGAAAATTTGTGTCCATTTGGTTTTGGGCAAGGCTGAAACAGGAATCATTTGTGGCACCCATGAATAGAACACTTGCTTTGAATCTGTTTTCCAGGGGAAGGTGTTTGCACTCACACAGTTCTTAACCTGCCCCTCCACCCAGTGACACCTGAACTCACTCTCCAGCTTTAGCCACATTTACCTGTGGTTGATAAATGTGATACAAAAGATAGGATGAAATAAAGCAATGGGATATAACACCCAAACCCCACTAACAGCCTGAGGGAGGACAAGCCCACAGCACGTTCAGCCTTAATGGGACAGCAGAGAATGAACCTGGGAGAAGGAAGCCACTTGGAAAGCCCTGGGAGTGTGGAGTGCCTTCTAGTCTGAGTTCACACTGCTCCAGACATCAGAGAATCCAACAGCAAGGGGCAAATCTGCAGGGAATTGGGCTTCAGCAGCTCCTCTGCCTGCGGACTGACTTGTTTTCTTGGAGCACTTTTCATCTCTTTGCAGGCACGAGCTGTGGAAACAAAGGGCTGGATTCGTGACAGGATTTAGGGAGCTGTTACAAAATGGTGGGAGCAAGGGTCCTCTTTGATGGGACAGGCCCCTGGAAGCCAGCAGGGCTGGGGTGTGGGACACCAGCCTGGATGGGTGCTGAGCCCTCGGGCTGGAGCAGGGAGGGGACCCTCAGGCTGGATGGGAAGGGGCGCCTTGGGAATCCAGCATTAAAAATATAAACCTTTCTCTTATCTAACAGAAACGCTGAATTGAGACATTTGGGTAGTTTGAGCCTCGTTCCTGGGAAGAAAGGAGATTAAATGAATAGCCAGAATAACTCCACGGTGCAGACGGGAAGGAGTCCCTGGAATTTGCTAGTTTAGGGCTTCAAAATTATTTCTGGAAAACACAAAGGAGCAAAACCCCCTCAAACCTCAAAACCCAACCTCTTACCTGCTCCAATACCTGCAGGCTGCTTCTCTCCTGCTCTTCTCCCCTTCAGACCAAGACTCAGCCCTACGGAAGTTCATTAGGAAGCTTCATAGTGAAGTTACTGCAAATTCAGCATAAAGTACAAAAGCTTCAGCCTTAAATTCTGGAATCTGCAAAAAAACCTGCCTGGTAAAAACTCATCCAAACAGCATCACAGAATCATGGAATGATTTGGGTTGGGAGGGAATTTAAACATCATCCTGTTCCAGCCCCTTCCACTAGCCCAGGTCATTCCAAGCCCCATCCAACCCAGCCTTGGACACTTCCAGTGGTGGGGCAGCCACAGCTTTTCTAGGAAGTCGTTCCAGGGCCTCCCCGCCCTCACAGGAAAGGATTTCTTCCCAGAGGAAGCCACGGAGCTGCTGGATCCCCACAAACCTGGCTCCTTGCCACAAGCAGCGTGGTGAGTTCCAGAAATCCGGCCAGTACCTGCCATCCTTGCTCCGAGTCAGGTGGGAAGAGGGGAAATCCGATCACTTCACGCTGGTCAGCGAGTGAGCAGGTGGATTAATCAATAATTGGCTGTAATTAAGTCAAAGTTGTCTCGTTAATACCGTTTTAAAAAGGATTCTCTACAAAATCTGCCTGAGGGAATGTCAGGGTCAGGGAAGCCTTGCAGTAGATTTTATTGGAATATAACTGAAGAGGGGCTGAGATACTGGCACAGGAGGAGGAAAACCAGCAGGACACAACCTCCTCAGCTGCTCTGGACCAGAAGGAACCAGAGTGTGAGCTTCACCCAAACCTGAGTAAGTTAAAGGAAATCTTTCCTGTGGAAATCTTAGGGCTCAAAGCAGGTCCCGCTCCCTGTGTCTGTTATCCCTTGTTTCCCTGTGTGGATCCTGCTGGGAATGTGGCTGAACTGCCCCGTTCACGCCGGGTTCTGGATCCCAAATGTCTTGTCCAATCCTTGAGTTCCCCCTCATGGTGTGAGTGACACATATCCGGGTTCCACCCCAAAAGTCTGGGGGGTTCCTACGCTCCTGAACACAGAGATAACTTTTGTGAGACCTCAGGACTTGACCTGCTAAAATTAAATGGCCTTTCTGAGTCTAAGTTTTGACAAGAATGTAAGATATCCACCTGGTCTGCCTTTTCCTCCTGGTAATCTGATTATTCCCAACCCTTGGGGAATAATAAAAACCCCAACCAACCTCTTTTTAACTTTCATTACCCCAATGATTTCTGTCCTGAAAGCACAAGGAATAAATCACTTATTTGAACTGAGAAATGGCTGCAGTGTCCTGATTTCCCCCAATTTTAATTTGCCCTTTTATCAGGTCACACCATCCCTTCGAAGGTCCTTTGGAGATTTCTAGAGCAAAATATCCACAGACAACTCCTGCTTCCTTCCTCCCTCCCTCACAATCTCAATGCCACATCTCCTGATCACCAGCAAGTTTCCTTTTTGACTCGTGTTCTTCTTGAATTCAAAGCAAAACAAGAGGTTTCTGCAAGGAGACTCCTGCCCTGGAAAGCACAGCCAACCAAGTGATGCTGGGATGGTGCCTCCCCCCACCTCTAAATTTGCATTGCAGTAAATAATTGAAATTTTTGCCTCTGCTCTTTTATTTAGTGCATTTAAAAAAAGAAAAAAAAACTTAAAAAAATCACTGAACCAGGTTGTTTTATTCCTGAGACGACATATCCAGCAAAATAACAAACTCTAAATAACAATGTGAGTGGTTATTGGGATAAAGAGATGCTCTAGCCCAGGATGCCCAAGGCTGCAGAACATGAGGAGGTGCCCTAAGGAGAATCCTGCTTTTTCATCTCTGCACCCTGATGTGTACATAGCCTTGGGCATTTTGTCAGGAAAAGCCCGACCTCACTGAATCCTGTGGATCAAGGAATATGCAATGTATGAAAATTGTGTTCAGCCAAACACAACCTGTTTGTTGGACTCAGCTCAGGAGCAACCCCATGAAACCCCAGAGTCTGTGGGGCAGAAAAAAACCCTGATTTTTTTTCCAGTTCCTGGGTAATCCAGGTTTTTGTTGCAGTTGGTGGAAGAACAATCCCTTTGGCAGGTGGGTTTTTTCCATCTGAAAAAAGTGAATCAGCCCTGGGCAGCACTGCTGTCCCTCCCCATGGGTTGCAATGGGATGTTTAGACTCATTTTTGGGGGGTGAAGCTGCGTGAGGATCATTGTGCCTGTGAGGTTCTAAGAGAGACCTCTGGCCTGCAATCTCAGTGCCAGAATTAATTGGGAAGATGCCTGGTGACACCAGCATTCCCAATCTCTCCCATCAGGTCTTGTGCCAGCAGGTGAAGCCACCTGATCATCCTGAGAGCAGAAGCAGCTGAGCCACTTGTGCCATGGACAGAACAAGGAGTTTGGGTCGTTGTCAGACCCAGAAGGTCCCCCAGTTCCTCCTTCCTCCCAGTTATCTGTGGGATATTCCTCACGTCAACCCCCTTTAGCTGCTGGTGAAGCCCAGCTGGCCCTGGCAGTGTTTTCCTTCCATGGTCTCCTGGCTCTGGCATCTGCCACATCTGGTGATCCCTTCTGTCCAGACCAGTAGTTTGAGCTCCAGCCAGGAGCTCCTCAGTCATTTGCCTGGGCCACTCTCCAAAAAATGCACTTAGTGATAAACAACCTGAGCCATCCCCACACCCAAGCCCGCCAGGTCAGCTGTGGGGCCGGGCTGGTTCTCACCCTTCCTTCCACTGGTGCTGCAACAGAAGATGAGGCAGAGGCCTGACCTCACCCCTTGGGGTGCTCCTGCAGTCCCCCACCTTGCCAAGGGTCCCCAGGGCAAACCTCAGATCCCCTCCACCCTGGGCAAAGCTGGAGCAAAGCAGACCCTGTGCCCTCCCTCTGTGACCACCTCTGCTGTTGGAAGCAGCTGGATTTTGGCAGGCTCCTGCAAGGGAAAGGAAAGCTTTTTTTTTTCTTTCCCCTTCTCCTTCTTCTTCTTCTTCTTCTTCTCCTGCTGCATTTTGATGGGGCTGGAGATCTCTCGGAGGAAGATGCTCTTCCCTTTTTATCAATTAGGAGCACACACACGCGCTCCCCGGCCCTCTCCCGCCCCTGCTCTGCTTTCCTCCCAGCTCCCCTTGGCTGCCGGTTTCAGACAAAGATGTGTGAGTTCTTTGATCTGCCTGGCAGCCACCACTGGGGGATTGGCTCGGAGGTTAATTACACACAGGCCGGCTCCGGCTGTGGCAGGGAGCCATTCGGCTGGAGAGGGAGCTGTCCCTTCTCCTCCCCCCCCAGCTACAAACTTCAAGGGGACAGGAGGGCAAGGAAGGTACCACTGAAACCCCTTTTGATATGACAAACGGGCTCCTTGCTTGCCTCTCTGGTTCTTGTTTTGTTTGTCTAACTGGCGTTTGAAATATGGATGAGCTCTCAGTCCTGAGGGTCCAGCCACTGTCTTAACAAAACCTTGTCTTCTTCCCCTCCTTTCCCGTTCCTGCCTGGGCAGAGCCGGAGTTGAGCTCTCCTGTCGGTCTGTCTGTCTTTCCCGTCCATGTGTCCTTGTCCAGGAGCCCCCTGCCCACCTGCCCATCTCCCAGGGGGAGGCAGAGGCTGGAGCCTGTGCTCAGCCCTCTCCGCAGCAGTGGCAGGAGCAGGAGCCTCATCCATCAGAGGAACCCTGCTGGAGCTGATGCCTGGCACGTGGGAGGTTTGCATTCCATCCCTCTCTCCCTGTGCCTGACTTGCTCTGTGATTATCTCCTCATTTCCCCTTTCTTTTAAAGCCACTTAAATCCCCGTGTGCCTCAATTTCCCAGTCTCCACGAAAAAGCCAAGGATCATTTATCCTCTCCTCGGGGTTGGATTGAGGCTGATTGATCGGTTTGCTTGTCCAACATCCCAAGCAAAGCAGTGCCACACAGGAGAGCTGTTGGTGTAATCCTCCCAAAGCCTTCCCAAAAGCAGCTTACACACATGCTCCAGGGCAGGATGAGGTCGGATTCCAGTCGCTTTCCAGTGGCTCATCAGCCCCTCCATCGGCTTCTGGGCTCCCCCACCTTGTCTCAGGGCGGGCTGGGGTTGAAGTAAGCAGAGGGAATTTTGGGCAATGAGATCAACCCTTCAGTAAGGTCATGGAATCACTGAATCATAGAATGTGAAAGGGTTGGAAAGGACCTTGAAGATCATCTAGTCCCACCCCCCCCCACCATGAGCAGGGACACCTCCCACTAGCCCAGGTTGCTCCAACCTGGCCTTGGACACTTCCAGGGATGGGGCAGCCACAGCTTCTCTGGGCAACCTGTGGCAGGGCCTTCCCACCCTCACAGGGAACAATTTCCTGCTGATATCTGACCTAAATTTCCCCTCTTTCAGTCTGTGCCATCAGAGGTGGGCAGCAGTCCGTGTCCTCAAAGGCATCACCCCACAGAGCACAGCCCCAAGCTCGGAGCTGGGCCTCCTTCCAGTCCAAATTCCTGGCACAAAATGCCATCAAGAACCACCTCTGCTGCCTGTCAGTGGAAAAACATCAATGATTTGGGGCCAAACACACCTGTTTGAGAATTTGAACCAAGCCAACACGTGCCTGCTGGGGGGGGAGCAGAGCCCGGGGCCAAGCGAGCAGAGGACACACAGCAGCACCTTTGCTTTTACTGGCAAGTAGAAGTTCAAATGTGGCTCCTGCTTGGACCCATGGGGGCATCCCGAGCCCTCCAACACCACAATGTCTTTTGAGCAACTTCTTAGATGCAGGGGCTGCTGGTTTGCCCAGCAAAACATTGGTTTTCTTGGATAAACTGCCAAGGAGCTGGAATTCAACCTCCTACTCCTTTCCCTCTCCCTTCCCTCACCACCTCTGGGTGGAGGGGAGGCATCTCAGCTCTTTCTCCCTCCATCCATCCATCCATCCTTCCAACCCTCCATCCATCCATCCATCCATCCATCCCTCCATCCCTCCATCCCTCAATATATCCATCCATCCCTCCCTCCAACCCTCCATCCATCTCTCCACACCAAGGGTGACCCCACGGGCGCTGAGGGGTTGAGGAGCAGCCCCCAGGGTGGTGTGTGGGAGGGGGAGAAGGGGCTGTGAGCCCCTCAGATCGAGTTGAGCTGCCCGTCTTGGCCACCCTGTTCCTCCTGATCCTCTCCCCCAGCCACCCCACTGATATATATATAAGGAGGGGAGGTTCCTTTCAAAATTTCCAGGGGCAAGAGAGGGAAAAGATTGGTTCAGTCAGCCCAAGAATATTTTTCCAGCGTGAAGTTCACTTCATACACCTGTCTAGGGCTTTTTCTTTTTAACTTGGAACAACTTCACCCATCTCCTACTGGCACTGATGCGAGATGATCCCATAGTGGGGGGTTATCAAATGTAACTTAAGCACAGAAAGGGCAGGCAATGGAAGTGCCCAGCAAAGAAGAGTTTGGCTGCTCTCACAGCAGCTTTAGGAGATGTGGAGTCTTCCTCAGAACTTGTTAAACACTCTCTGAAGGGGCTTTTCTTTCTCTGTTTTCTATGGGAGATCAGTTCACAACCTCAGTTCCACTCTCCTGCTCCTCTCCCCGGCCACAGGGACGGCTGTGGTTTGGCAGCTCTGGATGAGGATGGGGTCTGGACTGAACTCTGCTTTATGGAGAGAGCCTGTCGTGGTGGTGGGGGCCTCTCAGAGCCCTGCAGGACCCCCCAGCTCTCCCCACCCGCCTCCAGGGTCTCCCAGGTCAGTCCCTGACTCAGCCAAGGGCTGTTATCCACCATCTGCTTGTTAAACCTTTCTCCTCAAATCATCTGCAAACGACTGTATTGAATAACACATCTCCAAAGTTGATTTTTGCTTGGTTTTAATTCGTTTCCTTGATTTTTACACATTTTACTTGGCCAGAGGATCTCTGTGACTTCGGGGGCAGCTGGGGCGGGGAGGCAGGGGGGGATCTGAGGAGATGAGTTATCTCACAGTGTCTGTGCCTGTGCAGAGCTGTGGGGGAGCAGGTCCCCAGAGCTTGTGTGCGTGTGCAGGGGCAGCCTTGGCCACAGCAGTGGGCTCTGGGGAGCTGGGGAGGGCAGCAGTGCCCACAGCAGCAGCTGGACTGGGCAGAAATAGCAGTGGAAGGTGCTCCTGTGAGAGACCAGCAAGCTGTTACTGGGCTGTCTGGAGCTGGAGCCTCTTCCTCACCCTCTCCCAGAAGTCCCAGTGCTAAGTGAGGCCTCACCCCCCTCTGTGACAGGGGTCTGGGGAGCCCCTGGAGAACCAGCCCCCATGGGCAGCCCCATCCAGGGAGGGAATGGTTAATCTCCTGAAGCCTTCAACCCTGGTGGGACTTTTTTATTTTTTTTTCTGGAATAATGAGAAGTGGAGTGTGCACATGGCAGTGTGATTATTACCTGTTTATTTTTTCATGAGGCTTCTCCACTGTGTGTCACTCTAGTGTCATCATCCGTAAACACATTGATTTAACCATTACTGGGGAACAGCACTTGCCTGATCCACAGCCTGGATCCCTGTCCCAGGGGGGTTTGGAGAGGCAAAGGGGGCTTGGGGCTCATCCCCAGGCTCTGCTTCATCCCTTCTCTACCTCCTCTCTTTCCCTTCACCCCTTTCTTTCCTCTTCTTCTTTCCTCTCCTCACCTCCTGCTCCACCTCCCACTCAGCTCTCTGGCCCCTCCATCTGCGCTCGGTAGCAGGTGAAGAACATCCCACCTGCTGCTCCAGCCTCATGCTCAGCTCCAAACATCTCCCCTCATGTTCTGAGTGCACCATCAGGAACCGCTTGAGGAGCATCCCTGCATCCCTGCATCCCTTCATCCCTGCATCCCT
>NW_020897769.1:992475-1000511 GCF_003984885.1 Neopelma chrysocephalum | reverse complement strand
CAAAATGATTATGGGAATGAGACTCCATCACAGGCAGGCAGAGCAGATTTGAAGGAAATCCTCTTTCTCCCTCCCTCTCACCCTTTTCTTTTTTTGTGTGTGTGTGGTTTTTTGTTTTTTTGCTTTTTTTTTATTCTCGCGCTCACGTTTCGCCTCAGCTCGAGAGGGATTAGGAGAAGGGGGGAAAAAAATCCCCCTGGTAAATGGATCCTAAACACGCATTGTTGTCTCTGGTTTTTTGTGGGTTTTTTTTTCCCCTGGTACATTCTGGAGTCACAGTGAGGTTTCCATGCTGGGAGCTCATGGATAAAGCTGTAACGAAGGAAACGAGGCAGCCCCTGTGAAAAACATCAACCTGCGGGTGCATCACATCATGTGCATGCACCAAAAATACCCACATAGTCCCTGATACAGACCCCCAGCACTCCCCCCACACACAGACACAGTGCACAGATGAAATCAGTGTCCCTGTCTCCCTGTGGCTCGGGAAGCAGCACTCGAAGGCACAACACATGAACGCAGCCACCTTCACACAAACACACCCCAACACACCAGCAGACATGGAAAAAGGACCACAAACCCCTGTTCCCAGCTGTGCACACACCCTCTCTCCAGCTGCAAGGGCAAATGCCCAGCTCAGCCCCACACACATGTACCTGTCCCAGAATCCCAGAATGGTTTGCACTGGGAGGGATCTTAAAGCTCATCCAGTTCCACCCCCTGCCGTGGGCAGGGACACCTTCCACCATCCCAGGTTGTTCCAGCCTGGCCTTGGACACTTCCAGGGATGGGGCAGCCACAGCTTCTCTGGGAAATCCATTCCAACACCTCCCCATCCTCCCAGGGAAGAATTCCTTCCCAATATCCCATCTGACCCTGCCCTCTGGTAATTTAAAGCCATGGACCTGCAGCTTTCCTCTCGCTTTGGTGGTTTGAACCTGAGTGGATGACCCTCTCTCATTAAATCTCTGCTAATCAGCAATCAGCAGTGAACCAAGAGCATCAATCCCGTGTCAATCTGTGCCACCCCCAGCAAAGGCTGGGCTGGTGGTGGCATAGGCAGGTGGGACTCAGAGGTTGGGTGGTTCCGTGTCACCCACAGGCATCAGGAAAACAGCGGGATGGTTTATAAATCAAAGGATGCGTTGGAAAAAATCGTGGTCACCCACACAGATCTTTTTGTGCCCACTGGCACAGGACAGCCCAAGAGGCAGCAGCCAGGATGCAGCCATCCACTGGGATGCAGACATCCACAGGGGTGCAGCTATCCCTCGGGATGCAGCCATCCCTGGGGGTGCCAGCCTGCTGCAGATGGACAGCTGTCTCTGCAGACCACCAGGGACATGCCAAGCTCTTCAGACACTCCTCAGTGCAGGGGGGTCATCAAACCCCCTCCGAGACTGTCCCAGTTCTGTCACGGCTCTGCCAACCTTCTCACACAGTGCTGAGCAATGCTGGGGCTGCCCAGGTGCTGGGACCTGTTCTGAGCCTGAAATAAAGAAATCCCATCGGGAAGCGAGGCAGGGACTTGGGGGAGGAGCAGGAGTTGTTGTACAGGTTGTAACACAGCACCAAGGCAGGTGGGGGAGCTGCACTATATATATATTTTATAGGACATGGAAAGTGACTTTTAAGGCCTCTCTGGTGATGTTGTGATGCCAACTGAGCCCAAAGCTGCTCAGGTTCTCAGTCACTCTTATCTTGAGATGTTTGGAGATAAATTGGATCAGTCTGATTTGTCCATCCCCTCCTCTCTTTGCCTCCCATGCTCTGTTTGCTGCCTCCTTCCTTCCAGCCTTCTTCTCTGCTCTTCAGGGTCATCTCTCCTGCTGCTCCCACCTGCTGGACCTCATGTCTGGCTGCTGCTCTTCCAACACAAATATCCCTCATCTGGATTAGGGGATTGAGTCCACCATCAGCAGATTTGCAGATGACACCAAGCTGGGGGGGAGACAGGAGGGCTCTGCAGAGGGACCTGGACAGGCTGGAGAGTTGGGCTGATTCCAAGGGGATGAGGTTCAACCAGGCCAAGTGCTGGGTCCTGCCCTTTGGCCACAACAACCCCCGGCAGTTCTACAGGTTGGGACAGAGTGGCTGGAGAGCAGCCAGGCAGGAAGGGAGCTGGGAGTGTGGGTTGACAGGAAGCTGAACATGAGCCAGAGTGTGCCCAGGTGGCCAAGAAGGCCAATGGATCCTGGCCTGGATCAGGAATGGTGTGGCAGCAGGAGCAGGGAAGTGATTCTGTCCCTGTGAGGCCACCCCTGGAGTGCTGTGTCCAGCTCTGGGCTCCTGAGCTCAGGAAGGCCATGGAGGGGCTGGAGCAGGTCCAGAGAAGAGCAATGAGGCTGGGGAAGGGACCTGAGCACAAGTGCTGTGAGGAGAGGCTGAGGGAGCTGGGGCTGTTCAGCCTGGAGAAGAGGAGGCTCAGGGGAGACCCTCACTCTCTGCAACTCCCTGACAGGAGGTTGTAGCCAGGTGGGGGTCGGGCTCTGCTCCCAGGAATCAGCAGTTGGAGAAGAGGGCTCGGGGTCTTAAGCTGTGCCAGGGGAGGTTTAGGTTGGATATTAGGAAGAATTTCTTTCCAGAGAGAGGGATCAGCCATTGGAATGGGCTGCCCAGGGAGGGGGTGGATTCTCCGTCCCTGGAGGTGTTTAAGGTGAGACTGGATGTGGCATCAGTGCCATGGGCTGGGAACCACGGCAGGGTTGGATCAAGGGTTGGACTTGATGATCACAGAGGTCTTTTCCAGCCTGGTTGATTCTATGATTCTATAATTCTATGATTCTATGCCACAGTCATTGTCTCCCCATGGCTGCGGAAGCATCAACCAGTGGTTCTTCTCTCCCCACACACCTGGAGCTCCTGGAAGAGCAGAAGGAAGCCTCCAGCAAGACATCATCCTCCAAATTGTTCTCAAGGGATGGGATGCTCCCTGCCTCATCAACAGCTCCTTCCCCGTCACATGCCAACACAGCTCATGTCTCCCCCACGTACCTACACCCTGGACCAAACTCCAGCCTTTTCCTTCTTCTCCTCTTCCCCAGATCAAGTCCTCCCCCCAGAGCTGTGGTCACTGCCACGCTGCCCAACAACGGGCCATGCCCAGCAGCGTGGCAGCCATGCCCCACCTCACTGCCATGGGGGCTCACAGGGGCTCCCTGGCTCTACTTCACAGGATCACAGAATAATCCAGGCTGGAAGGAACCTCAGGAAGTCTCCAGTCCAAACTCTTGCTTGAATAAGGGTCAGCTATGACCCTCAGGGTTTCATCCACTCAGGTGTTTGCTGGTTGTCCAACTTCTCTGGGGAACCTTAAGGTGATTTTTTTTAATGCATATACACAGAATCGTGGAATCATTAAGGTTGGGAAAGCCCTCTAAGATCACCAAGTCCAACCATTCCCCCCTAACTTCCAGATCCACCACTAACCCATATCCCCAGGCACCACATCTACATGTTCTTTGACCATCTCCAGTGATGGTGACTCCACTACTGTGCCGGGGCTTGAAACTCTTTGTGATGAATGACTTTTTTGTTAATATCCAACCTAAACCTTATATCCAACCTGAACTCCTCTTGTTCCCTCTTATTCCCACTGTCTCTTTTCGTTTTCCAGCGGAAGAGAGCAGAGGACTTTTGATGGGAAGCGTCGCTTTAGGCACACGGCAGTGCCTGGTGGAGCAGGTCCCCACTCAACTCCCCACCTCCTACCAAACCCAGGAGCACGAGGGAAAGAGGAAAAGCAGAACCTGCCCGTGTGGGAGGCACCACTGGCCAGCAGGAACGGGGGAGAGAAAAAGAGAGAACACAAGCAAACACTTGAGGACAGAAAAGCTCATTTTGCCCGTTGAAAAGATTCTGTTTAATAAAAAATTGATGGCATTTTAGTCTCTGAGATAGGCCTGTTCCCCTTTAAAATGAATCCCATCGCTCTAGTTTTCATCTCACTTGGCTCCTTTCTGATAATCAATCAAGTGTTTTCTCCATCTCCCCACGTTGTGGGATCCACCAGAGACTTTTGGACGTGGCCCCTTTTGAAGTGGGAGGGGAGGGAAGGGTTAGTCCTAAAGAGATAAACAAGTAGACTAAACTCTTGTTTTGTTTTATTCCTATAAGGAATAATGCAAAGGATTTCAAAGGAGAGGGGGAAGGATCATTGAAGCAAAGAGAACAAGCAGCCCAAGCTCCACCCTGAGAGCACAGGGCCTTCAGGAATCCCCTGGGTCAGCAGCGGCTGATCAGCTCCCTCACACACACAGCACCTCACTGCTCCCTTTCCATGTTAACCAGCATTAGCTGGAGATGGGAATGGCTCTCACCATCTCTCCTGAGGGGAATCTGGAATCCTCCACATGCAGGTGGAACTGTCATAGAATCATGGAACAGTTCCGGTTGGAAGGGACCTTAAAGCTCATCTCATTCCACCCCCTGCCACGGGCAGGGACACCTTCCACTAGCCCAGGTTGCTCCAAGCCCCGTCCAACCTGGCCTTGGACACTTCCAGAGATGGGGCAGCCACAGCTTCTCTGGGCAACCCGTGCCAGGGCCTCCCCACCCTCACAGGAAGAATTTCCTCCTAATATCCCATCAAACCCAAGTTTAAGGCCATGTTCACCATCTGTCCAACTGTCCAACTGGTTCAGACTCTTGCTCCTCACCCCACCAGATACAGGTTAGTTTTGGCCCATAGATATTCCAGATTTTTCAAGGAAGATGAATACTAGGGAAAGTAAGGAATGTAGAGACAGGTCTGGGTCACACAGCAAGTCAGTGACAAAGGTAAGAACTGAGCCCACATCGCCCCAATCCTATCCCAACGTGTTTTATCAGAGTGAGGCAGCTCATTCACCTGCCTGGAAGCAAACCCCTCAGTCAAAATGAATGTCAACTCTGAGATCTGCTCCTACAAATTGATTTATGTTGCTGTGCCACCCTCTCATGAACACCTGCCTTGTTCTTGCTCCGCTGGATCAATCAGAGCCCTCGGGGAAAGTCCTGTCCCCTTCCACCGGAGCGAAAACTCCACAGGGTGTCAGTGGAGATGCTCAGCAAAGCACACGAGGTGCTTCTGCCAGTCCTCACCTCTCTCGGTGCCCTCTGATTTATTTAAAAGCAGCTTGGGAAATATCTGTAGCAAACACCTTTCCCCAGACTGCACCTCTCAGCCATTCAGCTGAAAGCTGGTGCAGATCATGCGTGTCATCCTCTCTTTAAAATTTTAATCATAACCATCAAAAAACAGGAGCTCAGAGAACCAAACAAAAGCCACCAGCCCCAGATAATTCCTCAGCAAGGTCCTCAGCTTGTCTGGTCCCATACTGGGGATGTTCACTTGGATGTTCTTCTCTGCAAACAGCATCCTGAAAATGCCAAAGGGCAGGATGAAGGTATTTAGCAGAGCATGAAGCGTTGCAGGAAGTGTCTCTTGCTCAGAGACTGCTCTGCTGGGAGCAGCCACTGGCTCCAGACAACTCAACCTGGATCTTATTGGGGTATCAGGGGGTGAAAGGACTCCAGATTGATCATAAAACTCAGTGGGGTGTCCTGAAAGGATGAAAAGTCAATGTTTGTGTGGGAGGTCTTGGCTTGGAACAGCCCATGGAACGAGGTTGTGGCAACTGCTTATCAGATGCAAGGGGAATGGCAGGAGGAGCCTGCTGGTGGACCAGGGGTTGGTCATGGAATCATGGAATCATGGAATGGTTCACGTTGGGAGGGACCTTTATGATCCTGAGTCCCATCCCCTGCCGTGGGCAGGGACACCTTCCACTAGCCCAGTCGCTCCAAGCCCCATCCAACCTGACCCCGGACACTTCCAGGGATGGGGCAGCCACAGCTTCTCTGGGCAACCTGTGCCAGGGCCTCACCACCCTCACAGGGGAGAATTCCTTCCCAATTTCCCATCTAACCCTGCACTCTGTCACTGTGAAGCCATTCCCCCTTGTCCTGTCATTCCAGGCCCTTGAAAATAGTCTCTCTCCCATCTTACCTGTAAGTTCCCCTCAGGTCCTGGCAGGCCACAGTCAGGTCACCCCAAAGCTTCTCTTCCCCAGGCTGAACAATCCCAACTTTCCCAACCTTTCCTCCCAGCAGAGCTGCTCCATCCCTCTGATCACCTTCCTGGCCTCCTCTGGCCTCTCTCCAACAGCTCCATGTCCTTCCTGTGCTGGAGGCAGCTCTGCAGGGGGGGTCTCCCAGGATTGGAGAGCCTGGGAACAGCTGGAGCTGTGGGAGGAGCAGCCCAAGCACTGGAGATTTGGTGATGTTTCATTTAAACCACGAAAAGTCCTGAGCTATAAACTTCAAGCTACTCCCCCTCACCCTGCTGGCATCTCCCAGGCTGGCCTCAGGTCTTGGGGGTGCAACCCACTGAAGGCTCTGAGTCGAGATCTGGAGCATTCCAAAAGGGAAAAAAAACACCTGGGAAGGACTTTCCACCTGCTCTGGGGGCAAAAAAAAGGAAAAGGGCTAAGAGAAGAGGGCAGCCACAGACGCAGAGAGAGGACAGTCCACGAGGGCAAGGCCTGTTTTCCGCACCAAAAAGCAGTTCTGCAAGCTTAGCCTAATTGCACAGAGGTGTTGGCAGCATGTCAGCACTGTAGAAAATCAGGAGAGGTTAAGATCATGTTAATTTGTACACACACAGGGGGATCGGGAGGACTGGAAGCAGGGGAGGGAGAGAGGGAGGGAGCATGAAAAGAGGAGGAGGAGGAGGAGGAGGAGGGAGAAGACTTGCACACGAAAATGTTGGGTTTATATGTGTGTGGGGGGGTCCATTTCCAAAGCAAGAATACAAATGATCCCAACAAAGCCCAAGCTGTCCTGAAACCCTGTAGCCAATTAGTGCACATCAATATTTAATCAGCTCTCGCTATTGTGCAGCCTGGACTGTGCTACCCCAGCCCCTGCCACACTCACTCTTTCCCATCACAGACACACTGTTATGACACATAATGATATTGTCAATGAATAATTTAGAGCAGTTTTTCTCCTCTCCTCTCTCTGTCTCTCTCTCTCCCCGTGCCCTTATTAGCAGAAAATGTGGAACAACTTCGGGGAGGAGGCGAGGAAGGAGCTACTTCCGTAGTGGTGCTGGAGGAGCAGCCCGGCCTCCTGCCTTCCTCAGGCGGCTGCAATCCAGAGCTGAACGCTCCCAGGATGGGTTGGAGGTGACCTTCCCGTGGTGGAGGGACTGGGCAATGAGCTAAGAGGGAAGGATGTCTTGGAAAAGCCCACAGAAGCTGTGTAACGACAAAGATTGAACCCTCTGAAGTGCCAGGAGTGAACTGCATCACTTCCAGCCTGAGCTGCACCTCCATCTTTTCCATCCTGAGCTGCACATCCACCTTTTCCAGCCTGAGCTGCACCTCCATCTTTTCCAGCCTGAGCTGCACCTCCATCTTTTCCAGGTTAAGCTGCACCTCCATCCCTTCCAGGCTGAGCTGCACATCCATTCCTTCCAAAATAAGCTCCACCTCCATCCCTATTAACCAAAGTGTTAATTATTACAGATTTTGTTGTATCCTTGTGCTGATCCTCCCACAAAATTGCAGGGCAGTTCCAGTCCTGGCCTCCCATCAATGGCTTTGGACCTCGTGTCTGCCAGGCTCTGCCCTTCTCATTAGTAACTCCTGAACCTGTGGGCTGCAGTCAGGCTGTTGGGATGAGGAATTTCAGGAATAAAGGTGAATACAGAAGAGAGGAACTAAATTAGTTCCTGTATTCTGGGAAAAGCAGAATGGGACTAATCCAACTCCTGCTTGTCTAGGCCAGGATGGATGACAAGGGGAGGAATAATTCTCTCTACCAATTTTTCCTCTGAAATTTGCCAAAGGTCTTCTTCCAGCATTTTTGTCACCAAAAATAAGAGGTTGTTTGGCTAAAATAATTTTGGGGAAAGAAAGGTTTGTCCTGATTTCAAGCTCCTTACTGTAGGAAATTCAGTTGTAGATATGAATAGATATAGATATAGATATAGATATATAGATGTAGATATAGATATAGATATAGATATAGATATAGATATAGATATAGAT
>NW_020897769.1:972413-992465 GCF_003984885.1 Neopelma chrysocephalum | reverse complement strand
TAGATATAGATATAGATATAGATATAGATATAGATAGATATAGATATGAATCATCCATGGTCACTAATCCAGACCTCCCATCTGTGCCTGCCGTGCTCAGCTGAGTTTTTGATGCCACTGTGGGTTCCAGTCAACTGCTTTGTGCTGCACATATGGATTATGGATCCAACCTGGGGCTGCTCTCATTGGGACTGAAACCCAGGAGTGGAGCTGCAGAGATGTCTGTCCCACGTTCTTGGTCCTCCAGAGTTTTCCACAGATAGTTTCAGGTCTGGGGATTCCAGAACTTCCTGCTTTCCTTAAGAACTGCACTCAACTTGAGTTGCTTGAAATTCAAACCCAGAAACAGCACATCCTTCTAGGAACGAGGCAGCCCCGCGACAGGAAAGTTCCCTCCCACTCTGAGGAGGTTTGATTTCCAAAGCCTGGAAAACTCAGAGTTTGGTCCCCCAAGCCCCAGGGAAGTGTGGTGGGCACAGAGTGACCCCAGGGCTGGCTGCTCATGGTAGGTAGAGCAGGGTTCTGTGGGCAGAGCTGGGGGAAAAAAGGGATGACACGGGTGGAGCAGCATCTCCAAAGACCTTGAGAAATTCTTTTCCTGCTTGTGAAGACTTAGCACAGAAACCCTTGGCAGGCTTGGAAGTCTGGTTAAGCTTTCCAGGCAGAGTGTTGAGGAAAATGGATATATAACATGGATATAGAATGCCAGAATGTGGAATCACTGAGGTTGGAAAAGTCCTCCAAGCCCATCAAGCCCAAGCTGTGACCAACCCCCACCTTGTCCCCCAGCCCAGAGCTCTGAGTGCCACGTCCAGTCCTTCCTTGGACACCTCCAGGGGTAGGGACTCCACCACCTCCCTGGGCAGCCCCTTCCAGTGCCTGACCACCCTTTCCAGGAAGAAATTCCTCCTGATGTCCAACCTCAAGGTGTCCTGGTTCAACTTGAAGCTGTGTCCTCTCCTCCTGTCCCTTGTTCCCTGGGAGCAGAGCCTGACCCCCCAGAGCTCCCCCCTCCTGTCAGGGGGTTGCAGAGCCAGAAGGTCCCCCCTGAGCCTCCTTTTCTCCAGGCTGAGCCCCCCCAGCTCCCTCAGCTGCTCCTGCTGCTCCAGCCCCTTCCCCAGCTCCGTTCCCTTCCCTGCACACGCTCCAGCCCCTCCATGCCCTTCTTGTGAGGGGCTCAGAACTGAAACAGGACTTGAGGTAGGGCCTCACCAGTGCCCAGCACAGAGGAACAATCTTCCCTTGTTCTTCTGGCCACACTATTTTTGACACAGAAATACCTCTTGCCATGTGCTGGCACGATATCCAGACGGTCCCTGTGGTCCCTGTGCCTCAGCTGGGCACTTTTTGTGTTTTATTTGCATGTTCTAAACTAATGTCTGTTCCATCCATGGGGTTTCATCTCCCAGATTTGCATGGAGTGCTGGAACAAACCCAGCAGCTCTCTGTCCACCCCTCCACGTCACCAGCCCAGCATCAAAGATCCTCAGTCCTGTCTTGAAATCATTACTATTGGCAAAATAATTGCAACAACAAAACCGGTACTAAAAGCCCTGTTTGCTCCCCTTTCATCTCGGCTCAGCCAAGATCCAGCCAAGGCTTCCTAATGTGGACTTTTAAAAGGGAAGAAGAAGAAGAAGGGGGAACAAATCTCACCTCTCTGTGTCTTTAGCAGGGCTTCACTGGCCATCCTCATGCTATAAAGCACAACAATCTTTGAGTTCAGGGGGGTTTTTTAAAGTTTGTTTCTGAAGCCGTGACTGTCAAAGTTGGTTATTGATTGAGTCGGGGGGATCTGAGGACTGCATGAGGAAAACTGGCTGATTATTCAACCCGTTTCTCTCTTCTTCCCCTTTCTCTCCTTTGCACCAGCACTGGATTGATCGACCCCATCTTCATTGTCTTCCCTTCTCCTTTCTCTCTCCCGGTTCCTACTGGGGATTCCTGATTAAACTATGGCAGGGCTCAATTGATCCTCCGCAGCTCACCCTCTCCTCGCGAGGAGGAGAAACTGCACCGCTGCATAATTCAGAAAGCAAACACGGAGAGGAGAGAGAGGGAGGAAAAATCAATAGGGCTACAACTGATCCTGCAGATAAATGAGGGGGAGGATCCCCGGCAGCAGCTCGGCTGAGCCCAGGGAAAGTTCAGCGAGTCGGGATGGGCTGGGGTGGGGATGGAGCAGCTCAGAGCCGTGTCGGAGCGGGGCAGGGAGGGAAGGGGGCTCTTGCCTCACTCAGCAAATACCCGAGGGGGGTGTGAAACCCTTCTGCATCCCCTGTGTTGTGTGGTGTTGGCGGTAGCCCCCTCACTCCTTGCGAGGGGGACAGGAATGTCCTCTTCTCCCTTCCTAAAGTTCAGGGCTCCTCCTTTTGGGGCTGTTCCCCCGCATCACCCCATAACCACGGCGGTTCTCTTGCTCCAGCGCCAAAGCTCTGCCCTCTGTGAACCGAGGAAGTTGCAATGTGGGGAACAAAACGGGATTCTCTGCCTCTGCAGCCTCGCAGGGGAGTGAAATCTCGGTGGAGCCCCGGAGCCAGAGCTGAGCCTTGCCCAGCTGAGCCGGCCCGGCAGTCCTGCTGCCAGGGTCACTTGTTGCCCTGCTCAGGTGTCCTGACTCCCCAGGAGGCAGCAGGTTTGTCCCAGGAAATCAGAATATAAACCCACCAGCAAAAGAGCAAAACAGTAAAAAAACCCCATATAACAGAATCACAGAGTGATTTAGGTTGGAAGGGACCCTAAAGCTCATCTCATTCCTGCCATGGGCAGGGACACCTCCCACTAGCCCAGGTTGCTCCAAGCCCCGTCCAAGCTGGCCTTGGACACTTCCAGGGATCCAGGGGCAGCCACAGCTTCTCTGGGCAACCTGTGCCAGGGCCTCACCACCCTCACAACCAAGAATTCCTTCCCAGTATCCCATCTAACCCTCTGGCAGTGGGAAGCCATTCCCTGTGTCCTGTCCCTCCATTCCTTGTCCCCAGTCCCTCTCCAGCTCTCCTGGAGCCCCTTTAGGCCCTGCAAGGGGCTCTCAGGTCTCCCTGGAGCCTTTTCTTCTCCAGGCTGGACAATCTCAGCGCTCTCTGTCCATCAACAGACAAGAGTTTCAGATCTTGGCAAGGGGAAGATGAAATAGGAGATGCATTTCTGGCCATGGACAGGGGGTACTGTCCTCCCAACATCCCAGGTCACCTCCCCTGTTCCTGTCCCTGAGAGCACATGGCAATGTGCTCTAAGGATAAAGTGGGAGAATTGGAATGTGTGGGCTTGTAATCCAAGCCTGGATGAGGATGGCAGGATAAGGGCAGAGACTGCAACCAAGGCCCTGCCTGAACAACCGGGAATTTGGGCACATCCACTCCCTGAAAGTTGAATTTGGCAGCTGAGCCATCCGTCCTTACCCATAAGCAGCTCAGCAAATATAAACCTTAACATGAGCACAGAGATCTGACATTAAAGGAGAAAAACTGGTGGTGTCTGGGCTCCATGGGCAGCCCTGGGAGTGTCTGGAAATGACGTAGGGAGAAAATCCCTGCTTGTCCCCCCATGCTGTCACTGTCGGGCAGTGCCCAGCCCTTTCCTGGCGTGTGATGGATCCCCAGAAAGCCCCGAGCTGGTGCCTCACGATTGCAGGGAGCTCTGCTGAGCTGCACTGAGGTTTCCTGCAGCTGGGGAAGAGCAAAGGCTTTTAAACTGATATTGCTCCATATTTTAAAATGATTTAAGAACCCGAAGAACAGCCCAGCCCTGAGTTTGCCAGCAGAGGGATCGTTCTCTTAAAAGCTTTTAAATGCATGTGATAGAAAGGGGAAATGCAGCTGGAAGAGATTGCTGTGGCTCCAGCTTCCAGGCTGCCCACACATCACTGTAACTCTTCCTCAGAGCTGAAAGACACTTTTATTCCGCTCTGGGATCTTCAAGGATCCCAGGAGCATCAGGCACCCAGGAGAGGGATTTTAAAAGAACGTGGGCAATAAGAAAGAATGGGAAAATTTTAGTGCTCCTTAGACATCCAGGTGCCTGAGTTAATTCCCTCAAATCCAGCTCTTCGGAATCCAGCTCTCCTGGGCAAATCCTGCCTTTCCTGTTTTCCTTGGGTGGTTGCTGGGTGAGATCCTCCCTCCTGGGTTTCCAAGAGGAAACACAAAGCTCCTTTTCTCTGCAGGCCCATTGGTGCTGACCCACTGCACCCACCCGGGACACCAGTGAGGGAGGGTCACTGGGTGCTGTGGGTGAGCCTGGAGCCAGCTGAGCCCTGGGAGGCTGGAGGAGGCACCGGCTGTGGGATGGATGTCCTGGCAGCCTGGGGGGTTCAGGTTGGGGTTCTCCTCACTCTCCCCTTTGCCCTCCGAGCGCTCCTGGCTGTGAAGCACGGAGTGAACACCTCCCAGACTGTCTCTGTGCACTGCTCTGGAGCAGAGGTTGGCTGGCACTGACCATCCTGCGTGCCCAGGTCTCCTGGTGCAGCCTGCAGTGCTGCCCTGGAACATATTCCCAGTCACTCTGCCTGTGTCAGGCACTTTGCACTGAAGAATGCCCGATTTTCTGCTCTGCTAAAACTTGCAAGCAGGGATCTAGGCCCCTTCCAGTCTGTTTTCCTTTGTGTCCCTGGAAAACCTGTGCACATCCCAGCTGTTCTCCCACATCCGAGCCATCTGCATCTCGGCTGTTGGCTTGAGGGCCATTTGCACTTCTCCAAGGATTAACAAAACATCAGTTGACCCGACCCTTCTGGCCTTAGAAACTGTAGGATCTATGGAAAGGGACAACCACAAGCCCTCAGCAAAGAGAAAGAACCTAATTCCCAGACCAAGCCCAACCATCTCCCTGTGTAGTCACCGGCACAGCTCAGATGCTGGGAAAGGTGTCTTGGCTCACTACAAATTCCCATCCATCCTTAATGGACCCACACGGCGTGGGCAGAGCAGAAAGGAGCTGTAGACTTGAAGACAACATCCAAATCCTGACAATTATTTGTGTTCCTGGTTGCCACTTGGCCCCCTGCCCACCATCAGCATTTGAGAGGACTCAGTGCCAGCTCTGGAGCATCAACAGCTCCGAGGAATCCTGGCCAAGGCTTCTTTGAACCGTTGTGCTACTCTGTCCTGTAACCCCCACCTTTGGAATGGACTGGGTGGCCTTTAGCTGCCCCATCCAACCCAAACCACCCCATGTTTCTGGGATCCCCACAGGAGCGTGTCCTTTCCGTGGCAGCAAACCTCGTGGCTTTCCCTACACTGAATTTCTTGTCTGCTGCACGCTCCTTCTGTCTTTGTGCCCTCCAGGGATGGCTTTTGTCTTCTGCTGATGTGCTACATGGAAACTTTTGTCATCCCCCGGATCGCCTGAGGCAGTGGAGGTGACCTTGTTGCTGAGCTTTCCTTTCCCTTTTGCAGAGGAAGCTTCTCCCTCCTTTGAGCCGCTGTCGCCGCGCCGTGAAGCTCATTTTCCATCTTGTCAGAACAAGTCCTGCTCAGGCAGGGTTTGGCCGTGAAAGACACCTGTGAGAGGGTGTTGGAGCTCATGTCTTTGGGGTTGTACTGAGTAGGGTCAGGAGTTGGACTCGATGATCCCTGTGGGTCCCTTCCAGCTCAGGACATTCCATGTTTCCATGTGATCAGCATCCACCCCCTGGCCCGCCCCGGGTCTGTCCTGAAGACAAAGGAAGTGAGCCGTGGTCTGCCATGCCTGAGCCCAGCTCCAGCAGCAGCACACATCCCTCTCCCAAACTTCCACCTCCCTCCATCTCACACACTCCTCATTGGATCCTTCCTTCCCCCAAAACCCCTAAGGTTGGCTCTGGGGGGAAAATAGATGGATACAGGTGAGTTGTTGCAATGGGAAGAGAAGGGGTGAGAGGGAAGGAGAAAAGTGGGAGGATCTGTGGTCAGAATATGCCCCAGGGTTCCCAAAACTAACAGAAGAAGAACAGCAGCTTAGTTGCTCTAAACAGGAGACCACCACGCACCTCTGGCCATCTCCATCACCTGCCTGTACCTCTCCTCATTCTTCTAGGACCTATTTGACAACGGGCTTGGGGCAGTGAAACGGTTTCAAGGAAAACAAAGGTTTGAGCAAATGAGTTCACAGATCAAACTGAGGTGTTGACCTTCATGGTAATGTGTAGGTTGGTGCACGTGAGGAGACCAGCAGAGCAGAGTCCCACCCTCTGACCATGCCCAGGTTGATGCCTCGTGGTCAGCGATGACCAGGGGTCCCTACAGGTGGGTGGAGTGGCTCCCCTGTGCCATGGACAATCCGGGCAGTGTCCTGGCTTGTACCTTATCTAAACAGCTCCCAGGATAATGCCACTCATTCTTGGAGCATGGGGGCAACTTCCCTGCTCCTTGGTTTTGCCTGGGTGTGGAGGCTGAAGAGGGGAGGCAGCTGTAACTGCTGGGATGAGGATGGTCAGCCAAGCCCATACAGTGTCCCAGGGTGATGCCCCATCCCTGGAAGTGTCCAAGGCCAGGTTGGATGGAGCTTGGAGCAACCTGGTCTAGTGGAAGGTGTCCTGCCCATGGCAGGGGGGTGGAATGAGGTGGTTCTTAAGTTCCCTCCCAACCCAAACCATTCCATGATTCATGGATTCTTTAATTTCAAAGGACAGCAAGTGCTGTTATTCTCCCTAGACCTGAACCAACTTGGAGAGTCACGTAATTGCATTGTGGGGAGACTAAAAGTTTTCCAGGGCTTCTGGAGTTTTCCAAATTGGATTTGTGGTCCACATTTGCTCACAGAGGGTGCAACGGGACGCACACAGGAGTCTTACGATCCTATTTCAAAATCCATCCGTGCTTTTACCTCTCAGTGTAAGTGCAGAGCCCTGAGCTTTTCAGTCCAAATTCCTACAGGATCCCAGCTGGAGACTAAAACCAGACTTCCCAGTCTGCAGCATGTGCTCACCACTACAGAATGCTAAGGGGAGAGGAAAGGACAAAGGTCTCATGGCATTGAGGTGTGTCCTCCATCCGTGAAGACAGAGGGTTTGAGCCCTCTGAGCTCCCAGTTCTCCTGCTGTGAGCCCCAAGTGCTGCTTGTTGCCTTCCACTGGGTTGTGCTGGTCCTGCTGACACTGTCTCTGCAGCCCCCCATGAGCCCTCCAGCACCCACTGGGGCCACACTGAGCTGACCTTCACTGGCCACATCTCATGACAGGCTGATCCAGGCCCCTTATCCCAACCTGTGCTCTGCTTTCTCTTCATTGTGGGGGAACTTTTCCACACTTCTCTCCCCTTGGAGCAGCATTCCATCGATAATTGGTGAGAGAAAACCGTGGATTTCCTGCAGAGCCCCTCAGTGTGATTTTCCCACTGGGATCTGGTCACTAACAGTGATAGATGAGGGAAAAGGAAAAGCAGGCTCAGCCCGCAGATAATTCGTATTTCTCTCCAAAATGTTGCACCTGAACCTTTTTCCAGCACGTTTCACGGAGAGGAAAAATGTCGGAATCAGAAAGTCTGCAAAACAGCTGGAAGGGCTCTTCCTCCTCCAGCCGGAGCCCGGCAATCCCGATTTTTAGGTGCGGGACTTTTCAGCTATTCCTTTTGATCCGGCAGCCAGGAGAGGGAGCTCGGAATCCTGGTCCCAGGCTCCGCTCGCCGAACAGCTCTGAAGACAATGTTGATGATTCTTTTGTTCGACAAATAAAAGAAGTGGCCCACGAGGGAGCCGTTTTGGCAGCTGCTTTATGAGGGCTTCGGGGAATTGTGGAAAATCGATGTTTGCCAAAGGCGAAATGGACAGTATTGGTGGAAGAAAACAAAAGTAACTCTCAGGCTTCTGATGGATTATTGCAGGCACAGGACCTGGTCTAAACTGGGGTGTCTTCAGACCACGAAGCCTTCAGCTCTCAGTGGGAGCACTGAGACTCGGGATCTGTCGGGACAGGAGCAGTAGGAAAACACGAGGCTGAACTTGGGACACTGGACATTTGTCATCTGAACCTGGAGGAAAGTCCTCTTGGTAAAAATTCCAGGTTCCCATCCCAGAGCACTGGGGACTTGCAGATCTCATCCAGCCCATCAGGAGCACTGGGACACATTCAGGGATTTTTGTATTTCGGTGTTGAAGCAGGGGATGGCCACCCAGGTGTCACAGAGAGAACACTCAGAGAATCAGAATGGAAAGGGAGTCCCAAATGTGCTGAATGTCTGTGGAAAGAGACACTTTAAAAATGGATAATTATTCAGTGCCAGCTGCCACTGAGGCCAGGAATTCAGCAGGATTTGAAGGGAGACATTTGTAGAGAAAAAGAGTCCCATAGTCCTAACTCAAAACTTTCTGAGTTTAATGATGTCAGCTTAATCACTGCTGATCACCAGTGCCGTGATTCCTGGGTTTATTGGAAGTCTTATTTCTTTATTTCTTTTGGATGTTTAATATCCTGGGAAGAGCAAACTGTGGAGCTGGCTTGGCCAACCTGTTGATGAATTAAAGATATCACCTCGAGGACTTTAGAGAAGCTCCTCAATTCCAGAATCACTGAGGTTGGAAAAGCCCTCCAAGATCATCGAGTCCAACCTGTGCCCTGTCCCCACCTTGTCACCCTGGCCAGATCTCTGAGTGCCACGTCCACCTCCGGGGGACTCCACCACCTCCCTGGAAATGTTCTTCCTGAAGGCCCCATAAACCCAGAAGGGGCCAATTTCAGTCCATGTGGTGCAGTTATGGCCCCCCAGCCCAGAGATGCCCTTCAGAATGCAATTATTTTCCTGTTGCTGCTGTAAACGATCACATTTGAGCACCTTGTCCCTCGTGCTCAGTGTGACACCTCTGCCAGAGGAGTTGCAGTTGTAGGCACAGGGAAGGAAACGTTCCACATTCAGGAAGCTGAGAGGAAAAGGACAATTCCCTGGGGATGGACTCATTCATGGACCATCCCTCGCCAGCCATTCCCAGAGCTTCTGTAAGCAACCAGCACTGACTGATCCATGCCCCAGTATGACTGTGGAGGGTGCTGAGGGATGGATTGAAGACATGAAGAATGTGGCTCTTCTCTGGTTCCTTCCAAATCCTGTCTGGATAAGGACAGTGCCCAGGAGGAAACCAGCCTTAGAATCATGGAATAGAATCATAGAATCATGGAATGGTTTGGGCTGGGAGGGACCTTAAAGCCCACCCAGTCCCACCCCCTGCCATGGGCAGGGACACCTTCCACTAGCCCAGGTCGCTCCAAGCCCCATCCAACCTGGCCTTGGACACTTCCAGGGATGGGGCAGCCACAGCTTCTCTGGGCAACCTGTGCCAGGGCCTGACCACCTTCACAGCCAAGAATTTCTTCCTATCTTCCTCCTCTTATCCTGACAGATACATTTTCCCTTGGGCTAGAATGAAAATAAGTTCTTTGGGGAGTGCCAGATGGGCTCCGGAGCCACCTGAACAACACCTGCCATGAAAATATCCCCCTGGATTACACGACTGCTGGCACTGAGCAGGCTGGGACCTGCACCCCAGCTGCAGATCCTGGAGGTCTGGCACGGCCTAAGCCAGTTATCCATCCTAAGATCTGGATATTGCCAGTGGTGTCCCTGCCCAGGGCAGGGGGGTGAAACTAGGTGGTCTTTAAGGTCCCTTCCAACCCAAACCAGTCTGGGATTCTATGATGTTAAGGAGGGGAGGCCTCGGTCATGGAGACAGCTCTTGAGAGAGCTCCTGTTTCAGCTGATGACTGGAAGAGTCTTGGGTGTGGTTTGAAGTGAGCCCATGCCTTTGTTCTCTGGAAATACTCTGTGCAGGGAGAGAATTTGCCCCATTAACCTCCCAGCAGGCAAACCCCAGGATCTCAGTGTCCTGCCCCACTCCTGGCCAGGCTGGCTTTGCTCCACCAGCCTCTTCATTTCAGATGGCCCTTCAGCCAGTCATGAGAGCATTTCCAGCTCTTCTTCAGCGTGTTTCTCTACCCACCTGGCTCTCACTGACCTGAGAAATGAGCACTTTCTTTGAGGGTCCCCATCACCTGCTGCCCTGTCTCACAGAATCATACAACAGTTTGGGTTGGGGGGAACCTTAAAGACCATCAAATCCAACCATCCAGCCCTGCCCAGGCCACCACTGACCCATGTCCCCAAGTGCCACATCCACAGGGCTGTTCAGTCCCTCCAGGAGCAGGGACTCCTGGGCACATCTCCTGGCTGGGAGGAGGCCCTTCCTGCCCTGTTGTCCATTCAAACAGAAAACGTGTTTTATGTTTCCCGGCACTGTTCACATGTTGACTTTGAAATTTATTTCCCACAAACATTTGTCCTCAAAATCCAATCGCTCTGACAGCTGAAGAAAGCAACATGAAAGGAACACGGGCATTTATAATTGAAAGGGAAAGGCCTGGGCTTTGCTGAATCTCCTACCAGAGGTGCCAATTAGAGGCTGCTGGATGCTGGATGGAGGCACCTCCACTCCTTCCCCAGCTCGTTCTGGACAGGAGAGCAGCAGGTATTTGCTGTGCTGGGTCAGAATTAGGCCCTTCAGCCTCAAAGCAGGAGTTCCACGACTCCAACTCCCCTGTCCCGAAGCCAAGCCGGGCCCCAGAACTTTTAGAAACTGAAAGGCTGAATGAAAGCATCAAATGCCAAGACAGTTTACAGGGATATCAACCAGAAGGGAAAAAAAAAAAAACAAACTAAAACCCCAGAAAACCCAACTGCACCGATACCATCACTGGGCACAGGCAGCTCCAGATTTTGTAGCTTCCAGACAAAGTCAGCAGCAACCGTCAGAATCTGTGTTTCAAGTCTGACCTTCTGCTTTTATCTATATTTTAAACCCCACACAAGGTATACAAGGCGAATGTTGCTGTTACAGTCAGAAAAGCCTAAATAATGGATGAAGAACAGAGGCTGCAAAGGGGGGCGGGAAGGGGGGTAAGGGGGAAAAAAAAAGAGAGAGAAAAAGGAAAAAAGAGGAAGAGAAAAGCTGGAGGAAAAATAAATAAAAAAAAAAAGACAAGAGATAAGGAAAGTCAAGAACCCCCCCAAAATGAGAAGGGATTGACATCTCTGACATGGTGGGAGCTGAGGCTGGAAGTGGGAATGTGTTCCCTTCCACTGGTGTGGTAGGAATTGGCCAGGAGCTGTTGCTGGAGCAGTTGCTACTCACCAACCAAAGTTAAAACTGAGCAGTTTCTGGGCTGCCTTTGCCCATGATCCAAGCCCATCTTCCAGAGGACGTGCCAATATCCTCGTAGGAAGGAGCCAGGAGAGATCAGAAGCTGGACATGGTAAGAGGAGAAGGTGTCCCTGGGGGACAGGGCTGTGTTGTACCTGGAATTGCCAAAATAATCCCAGGGGTGGGGCCTCTTGCGCTGGGGTGGGGGGTGAGGAGGTTTGTCCATCATAGAAGCTGAGATGGGGAAGTGTCCAGGTCCTCACTCTCTCCCAGGCAAGGGTAAAGAAGGGAACCCTCATTTTTCAGTGGGCTGAGGAGCCTTTTTGCCTTGCTTTCCCCAGTTATCCATGGCTTTTTGAGGTTTGTGATTCAATCAGATAAACCAGGACTTCACATTCTGGACCAGGAGCATTTCTGTGATAAAGGGAAAGGAAAGAGCTCATTCAACTGGCTTGGGCAGAGCTGGCACATCCACCAGTCTCCTCTTGCACTGGCCACCCCTGGAGCAGCCTCCCTGACCATGGGCCTCCTGCCCTGCAGCCTCAACCCCCAGCTGGGCTCAGGCTCGCGGTGGAAACAGTGCTGTGGACATGCTGAAGGCACATCTCTGGGGGTATGTCCCCACCTAGAGATGCAATGAGGCCAGGAGGGGGATAGCAGGGTGATTTCAGGGAGTGCTTTCAGCCCCAAAGGACCTGCCACCAGCAAATATCCTGATTTGAGACACCGTGTAGTAAATAAACCCAGCGGCTCCAATCCCCCAGCGCTCCCCATCTCAGCTCCCTTCCCCTGGAATCCTCCTGCTGGAGATCTCCTTTCATTCCCAGGAAGTTTTGGGAGCTGATGAATCAGAGTGATCAGGGGAAATTGCTGCTTCTTCTCTCTGGTGATCAGGGACAGCACCCAGGGAATGGCTGGAGCTGTGTCAGGGCAGGGTCAGGTTGGATCTCAGGAAAAGGTTCTTCCCCCAGAGGGTGGTTGGCACTGACCAGGCTCCCCAGGGCAGTGGGCACAGCCCCAAGGCTGCCAGAGCTCCAGGAGGGTTTGGACAATGCTCTGAGGGACAGGGTGGGATTGTTGGGGTGTCTGTGCAGGGCCAGGGGTTGGACTGGATGATCCTTGGGGGTCCCTTCCAACTCAGGATGTTCCCTGACTCTTTGATTCTGTGCTGTCTAAGAAGGATTTTGGCAAAGGGAGCCGTAAGGGCAGAAGGTCTCCGTGTGGGAACACTTACTGGATGCTTTATTATTTCCACAGAAACTTCCCATGGAGGCTGTGCCTGTGCTTTTGCAGTGGGACTGGGAGCACCACATGTTAACACCCATTGCCATGATAACCTAGGGCAGAATTCAGACCTCTGAAGACGAGAATTTTGACTGAATTAAATATTTGGGGTGGCTTGTAGGAGGCCACATCCCTCCCTCCCTCCCAGGCCTCCCAGAGCTGGCTCCAGCCCTCAGGAGCTGAGAGCCTTACAAAGCAGAATGAAGCCATCAAGGCTTGGCATTGAGGAGGCAAACTGCATTTCCATTCCCTGCAAAGTGCCCAGTCACTCATTCCCAACTCCCTCCTGGTTCTTTTTAAGTGGATTCTTGTATCCTCTGTTTCTGGGCTCCCTTTCCAGGTGCTGGTTGTTTCTAAGGAGCTGCCCTGCTGGAGTTAAAGGTTGTGCTGGGAGCAGAATATGACTCCTTGTCAGCCCAAATCCTCTCTCCTCCTCACACCCACCTTTGGAAAGATGCCCAGGAGCAGGTTTTTATTAAATCCTCTGTCCTGGTGATTGTGGCTTCCAACATCCAAGTGGCTGCTTGATCCAACCTTGTCCAGCAAAGAGAGTGACCTGTCCCCAGCCCCCAACCCTTTTTGTGTGACAAAGCTTAGAAAAAGGCAGGCAAGCAGCTTCCCTTCCATCCATATCCTTGTCTCCTCTTCCCCTGCCCTCCCCAAGCCAGGCCACAGACCCTGGCACCCTCCTAGAGTATCACCCACTCCCCTTTCATAAAATCATGGAATGGTTGCTTTGGAAGGGACCTTAAAGCCCACTTAGTTCCAACTAGAATTAGGGGACACCTTCCACTAGTCAAAGTTGCTCCAAGCCCTGTCCAACCTGGCCTTGGACACTTCCAGGGATGGGGCAGCCACAGCTTCTCTGGGCAACCTGTGCCAGGGCCTCCCCACCCTCACAGGGGAGAATTACCTGCTAATATCTAATCCTAAATCTAGTCCTTCCTAATATCTGCCCTCTGTCAGGTTAAAGCCTGAGATCTCCCCACTGGGATGGCCCTGGCCATGCTTCCAGGGGTTGTTATTCCCAGAAACTTGGGTGCTCAGGGAGTTGAGTGCTCAGCTGTGTCGGACGTTCGTTGTGCCACTGTCACGTGGCACAGTGAGAAGTGGGGAAGGTGGGCACGGGGGCATTGCTGGGGGATGGGGACACCAGCAGACCATGGGTGAGTCCATCCCACCACCCAGGCCATGATCTGAGGATCTCACCTGCACAGAGGGCTCCTCATCTCACGGTGGAGACCCAAACTTTTCCTGATCAAGGGGTTTTTCTTGGCGGTGGAAGGAGCGGGAAAACAGCAAGGCTGGCACAAAATGTGAAAGTTGGCCCGGAAGGACATTGATCCACCAGCCAAGGTGGATGTTCCCTCGTTCCTGAGTAGTTCAGCAAGCCACATCCATCCCATGCATTGGGAATAAATGGTGGGAGAATGGGAAGGAGCACCATGGAAGGGTAAGACTTCAAAATGCCTCTTCTGTCAGGGCTGTGTCAATCAGCTCCTCTAATGAGGCTTCAAAAAGAGTCTGTCTGGAGCATCCAAAGATCCCTGTGTGTTGCTTCCCAGACTGGGGCTCTCCAAAAGCCTGATTCTGCTGAGGGGCCACCCCAGCAGCCCCTTTCTCCCACTCCCATGCAGGCACAGAGCGGAGGCATTAAAATTTGGTGCTGAATGATTTTGTCTGATGGGACAAAGGAAACTCAAGGCTTGGCAAACACCCGGCGTGGGGAGTTGGGTAGCCAAGATGAGCAGGACATGATGCCTCCAGGAGGTGAGATCTAAATGGCAAAGGGCTTGTGAGTGGAAGGGACTTGTTTAGGTTAAAATATCATTCAACAATGCCCAAAGCAATAAAAGCCTTTAATCTCCAGGGAAAGTTCTCTCCTCCTTCCCACTCTGTGTCAGAGCTGTGGTACTGGAGAAGCCCAATTCCATGTCAGAGTCAACCTTCTCCCAAACTGAGCTACCCTGAAGAACCATCCTCACCTCTGTCACAGCCCGTGGACATGCAAAGCCACCCACAAAGTATTTACATGTTGCACAGAGACATTCCCGGGCACCACATCGTGTCAAGGACCCTCTGGGGGTGGTTCTTCTCATCAGATGTGGGCTGTGGACGGAAGCTGAGGGATGCAGGGAATTTGGGGATGCAGGGAATATGGGGCAGGCCTCCTCTGAGCCTCACAGGGCTGCAGAAGCACTGAGCATGCAGCAGGACCAGGGCTCAAACAAGGGGAAAAGCAAAATCCCATGAAGATGCTCAACAGGGAGGGGGCTTGGGGAGCTGAAATAACTTTTTGCAGCACAGATTGTTGCCCACTCCAGGCTTTAGAGAGTTTAAAGACAAGCCTGGATGTGATGCTCTCTGCTGGAGCAAATGGACCACTGTGAGCACACACAGTGCTTTGCAGGTGTAATTCCACCATGGGCTTTGCTGTTCTTTTCATTTGCATCCCCACGGGCTCTCCAGGGAGCAGAGGGAGCCCTGTGTGCCAGGGGATGGATGAAAGGTGCAGCCACCCCAGAGGACCTCATGGCTTTGGCCCCTTTCCAGGCAGGAGCTGGAACATCAGGGTCTGACCCCTGGGCCAGCACAGGGAGCAGAGCACCACTAACAGGGACACAGAGCTCCAGGCCCTGCAGGCAGCTCCTTAACTGTTTGCTGGGAAGCACTAGATTGGATGAGAGCAAAACCCTAAAATCCAAGACATCTGCCCAGGAATGAGGAAGAAAAGAGTCTGGGAGTGAACTGGCCCCTCAACAGATGGACTCAACGATCTCAGAGGTCTCATCCAACCTGAATGATTCTGTGATTCCATGATCTGCACAGCCTGTTTCAGGCTCTCTGCAGACTCAGGGAGACTCTGCAGAACCTGCTTTGAAGTAATAAGCTTCCAGAATGGTTTGGCTTGGGAGGGACCTTAAAGCTCATCTCATTCCAACCCCTGCCATGGGCAGGGGCACCTTCCACTAGGCCAAGTCTTCTTGGAAAACATTTGACTTAGAATTGTATTGTTGGAAACACAGAGCTGAGCTGCTGAATTGATCTCTGAGCTCCCATGGTTTCAATAATCGGAGGCCATGGCAGAGGCCACAGAGCCTGAGCTCTAATTGAACCTTTGCTCTCAGCGAGGCCCGAGGAGCAACACCCTACAGAGGGAGCTTTCAGGTTTCCTTAATTTAACCAAAATCTCCTGCAGCCCACTTAACAGCACATTATGAAGTTTTATCATAAATAATTAACACTGAACTACAATTGACATCACGAAGCATGTGGCTGGCTCAGGCAGTACCTTCCAGCAGCCAGTCGTTCACAAGGGGGATGCGCAGCCAGCACGGAAAAATCAGCCACTTCCCCAGCAAAAAAAGGGCTTTAATGCAGCTGCTGCTGGTGCAGGGCAGGCAGCTGCTCCACAGCACTCTTCCAGACAAGGAGCCAGGAAAATAGGATGTCTAAACAGGAGTGCAGGGTGGATTCAGGGCGGCAGGAAGGTCAGGAACCTTTGGCCAGGGCTTGAGGGTTGGTACATCACAAGGAGAAGTTCATAATTGTGTCTGAGCCCTCTGGGTTTGTCAGTGTGTTGTTTTGAGTGGAAAACAGCTCTTGGTGGAAGGAAAACCTGCTTTCCTCCTCACTCCAGTCATTAACAGCTCCTGCATGAAGTTCTGCACGAAGTCAAAGCTGGAGGTCCCACCCAACCACTGGGATCCTGCTCCCTCCCTGCTCCCAGGGGCCAGGCAGCCGTGGGTGCTGCTGCTTGCACTCCTCGGTGACAGGCACAAGGATTCCCAGAGGCTTCAATCTCAGCAGTGTCAATCCTGCCTCGATTTCCAGGTGTCTGAGAACAAAACTTGACCCAGGGCTCCAAGTTTCCCGAGGGAAACCTCCCCTTCAGAAACCAGTCTCGAGAACGGGCTGACTGCTTTTCACCCCTCACGCAGAGCTGGGCTCCTCCACGAGCCCCGGGGAGCACAGCCCAGCATCTCCAGCAGCCTGCCCACCACCCCCTGCCCCCCCCCGGGCTGGTTCACACCCCTGGGGGCCGTGTCCCTGTCTGCCCACCTGCCTTCACACCCGGGGAGACACAGCACAAGGGCACCGAGCGGAGGGGCTGCGCTCCGGGATGAATTAGTCATGGCCAGGGAACTGACCCCGTGTCCTGCCTGGCTGTACTGCGCAGCTGTCGGCGGCTGGGAACAGTTGTGGAGCAGAAGATTCCCATGGTTTTGGCTACAGAGTGAATCTAGAGCTGAGCCATCCCCCTCTTTCCCCGGCCCCCTCCTTAAACTGTCTTTGTAATAAAGACATCCAGGCAGCGGGGCTTGGGAGGCTCGCTTAGATCCGAACTAAAGAGCACAGCCGGGGTAGGAAAAAATCCATGCGAGAACCCGGAGGTAGTGAGCACTCCAAGAGCTGGGGAGAGAGACAGGGAGCTGAAACAGCCTGGGAGGGAGAAACCCGGGCAAAGGCAATCGGAGCATCTCCGGGAAGAGCCATCAGAAGCCATTAGCCCATGGTTGTGCTGCTTTCCCAGCTCCCTGAGGGGGAGGTTTGGGGCTCTGATGGGAGAGGCTGGAGCCGGGGGCTCCCTCGGTGCCTCTCTGCCCTGGGTTTGGTCCCGGTTTGTCTGCCCTGCGCTCCTCCTGCAGGAGGTGGGAGAGCGGAGCAGAGGCACTTCCAGCTCCCTCCATGGGCAGGTCTGTGCTGGAGGGTCCTTCTGAAGGAGGGAATGGTCCTTCCAGCAGGAAGGAAACCCCCAGAGCTGAGTGTCCCCCATGCCAGGAAGGTTGGGGGGGGTGGAGTTGGGAGGGAAGTACAAGAGCAGCTGTGCTTGGGGTGGGATGTGTTGCCACCATTCCCCGTGGGATGGGCTGGTCAAGAGCCCTGGTGTTGGAGCAGCTGTGCTGGAGCAGATGTGAGAGGGTATGGGTTGGACCAGATGTGAGGACAGACTGCACGGACAGACAGTCCTGCTGGGGAAAGAGGGAGGAGACAACAGCAGGAGAAACGGAGGGAGAAGATGAGGGGGGAAGGAAGAAAGTCAAAAGGCAGGTGTGAGAGGGAACAGACTCGCTCCTGGTGTGACTCAGAGGGAGGAAAGGGGCCTCCCAAATGATATCAACTGATTTGGGTGCCTGCATGGGAACAACATTCCTGCCCCGAGCTCCCACTACCACCAGTGGGACCCTGGCCCAGCCCTGTGTTCACGTTTTGGTGGCTAAAAAGGGGATGATGAATTTGTCATTCCCCATCTGAGGATCCTGGATGATGATCTCCTTGGGACCCCAGGACAGGGTGCAAATATCCATGAAAGGGAAAATTCTGCACTGAACCTTAATCTTGGAGTTGGGAATTAGTTCAAAGCCCGGATAGATCCCAGATCCATGTGTGGTGGATACTCCCCCATCCTACTGCAAGGCCAGCAGTGTTTCATTTTCTCCTTGAGTTGGGTGCTCTGGTTTATGGAAGCGGCTCATCCTGCCAGGAGGCTGGGAAGTGCTTTCCTGGAGCTGGTGAGGGATGAGGCAGCGTTTCTGCTCATGAGCCTGAGACTGTTTCACTGAAACACGCTCTGCAGAACGGCCTCCCTGTGATTGCCAGGTAGTCACAGAGTGCTGGAGCAGGATTTTATACAAACACACACTTTTTTCCTTGTGTGAACCCAAAACCTTCCTCTCCTGTTATAAATAAAACATGGTTCTTAGCTGACATTTTCACATCACTCAGGGAGCTCCAATTTTCCTGTAGCTGCTGGAAACATTAGGGAGATGCTGCTGATGAAATACAGATTTTTATCTCTGATCTTTCTATATCCAGGATCCCAAAGTTTCTGAAATCACCTGTGAGTTTCCCTATGGGGGAAATCCCTCAATGATCTGAAGCTGGAACCCGTAAAACTTATGGCCAAAAACGAGAGGCTGTTCCCACGGGGCTCCAGGAGGGCTGTTCCTGTAGATTAAGGATGGAGAGATAAAGACCTTGGGAAAAGTACAGGATTAAATTTCTGGAAATATTTCTTTAACATGAGTGAAAACAAAACAAATTAAAAAAAAAAAAAAAGAAACAAAACTCTTGTGGTTTTATTAGGATTTCTTATTCCTTACTGACACTGGGATGATACCAAGAGCAGGGAGCTCCACTTTTGCACAGTCAAGTGTTAAAGCTGCTGATCCTGCAGTCAGGTACCCTGATCCATGGCTTGGCACTGGTGAAGGGAGACTGATCTGCTGGAGAAGGGAATCATTCTCTTGCCTGCTCCCGTACCCAAGGATCATGGAATAATTTAGGCCAGAAAAGCCCTCCAAGACCATCGAGTCCAACCATTCCCCCAGCACTGCCAAGGCCACCACTGACCCATGTACCCAAGTGCCACATCCATGTGGCTCTTAAATCCCTCCAGGGATGATGACTCCACTGTCCCTGGGCAGCTGTGCCAGGGCTGGACAACCCTTTCCATGAAAGAATTTTCCCAATATCCAACCCAAACCTCCCCTGGCACAACTTGAGGCCCTTTTCCTTTGTCCTACCCTGCAGTCAGCAATGGGATTTACCCCATGTAACACCTGTTTTCACCCCATTTCCCAAACTCTTCCCAAAGCCTTCTTCCTGGGCTCCCCCTTGCCCCAGCTTTCCTCCTCCCTGCTCAGGTGCTGATGAAGCCCCTAATTAAGGCTTTATTCCTTTTTTCCCCTGTAGTGGAACAGAGCCTGCTCCAAGAATCTTTAAAAATACATCTGCTCTGCCCTGCACTAAAACACATGGAATAATAGAAGAAAGTCTGCAGCGAGAACACCCAGGACCTGCTTTCAAAGGGAGGGATATTTTGAAGAACATGGAGCATTTTCTCTCCTCCCAGCCCAAAGCTGTGACGTGCCAGTAATATTTGAAGGATGAGTTCAGAGATCCCTCCTCTTATTCTGGAGAGTTGTCCCTCTGGGATCAGCCTGTTGCTGCTGCTGGGATGGCTGCTGGTGGTGGCCACCCTGGTGATTCCCCACATCCTTTAAAGCTCTGTATGAGCTCCATGGATGGAGAGATGGGACTCACTGGTGCTCCCCAGGCACTCTGGATATGCCTTGCCTTGTTTCCCAGTGGGGAAACGAGCCCTTTGGTCCTGGGATTTAGTGGGACACGAGGGTTGTGGTGGCACCCTTTGCTGCCATCCTGCTGCTCAGGAAGCACAGCTGGTCCCTGTGCCCGTGGAACACAGTGGGGTGAAAGGGATCTGCCATGCACCACCCTAAATTATCCTAAAGCATAAAGGAGGGGCAGGGCTTCCTTAAGGACTTCTTCAAATACATCTGCCTTCACCTGGAGTCACCAGACTCCAGTTCAGCAGAGCATGGGCAACTTTAAACACATCTCTGCACATTTTGGTGGGTGGTGGCACGGTCGCACTGGCCTGGATCACGTCTCTGTCTGCACAAGGGGCTTACATGCCCTATTTCTTGGAGTGTCTTGGCTTTTATAACAGGAAAAAGTAATATAAAAGACCATGACAGGGAGATGAACAGCTTGGGAGTGAGCACTGCACGGCAAAGAGATCCTGGCTACAGCAGCAGCTCCCAGGGCTCCCTGGGCAGCGCTCCAAGAACTGGTGTCTGAGAGCTCCAGCAGCCCAGAACTGGTGTCTGAGAGCTCCAGCAGCCCAGAACTGGTGTCTGAGAG
>NW_020897769.1:893753-972403 GCF_003984885.1 Neopelma chrysocephalum | reverse complement strand
GAACTGGTGTCTGAGAGCTCCAGCAGCCCAGAACTGGTGTCTGAGAGATCCAGCAGCCCAGAACTGGTGGACAACTTTGCTCCAGAAGCCTTTGCAGCACCAGAGGTGGGACTCAGCCATCCTGTCCCCATATACTGGTGTGTCCCTCTGAGCTGGTCACTCATCATCTTTATAGGCTTTAAGCTGATGAAGGTTCCTCTAGGTCCCAAGTCAGAGGTTGACACCAGAGGTGAACTGCACCGTGGGCTCCTTGGTGCCTCTCCAGTGACCTTCACTGGAGCCCAGAGGTCTGCACTCACCTGTGCACCCCTGCTCTGAAGGCCCAGAAAGCACCTCCATCAAATCCCTTTTGAGTTCCCAGGGTGCTGGGAAAGGGAGAAAGCCTGACCCACCCCATGGACTCCACCAGCTTGGAGGTAAAGGAGGACTTAAGTCCTCTGAGGTGGTTGATCCCTCTGAAGGAGCTCTGGGCCAGCTCAGTGGAGGGTGAGCAGGTACCTGTAAGGGTGGACCTGCTGCCAGAGCGAGAGGGTTGATGAACCTCAAGCCTCCCTCGTGCATCAAACCTAAAAGGAAAACCAGTGGTGAGAGCTGAGGGTCCATTCCCATCAATATTCCCTTTGTTTGGTGCTATTTTGGGTCCAGGGTCATGGCTCAGGCTCCTCCAGGAGCAGAGTGCCCATCACACTTCTGTGTGTGTCCCTTTTCCTTCCCTCTCCTGGTCTCCTCATCCATGCCATCCCCCACCTCACCCTGTGCCTGGATTTGGAGGGATTTGGGGTCCTCTGGGATGCCCAGCCTGGGCCCCAGTGTGGGAGAAGAGACCCTCAGGAGACCAGGACAGAGAACCTGAGACACCAGACCACGGCTGGGACCTGCCCTGGGCTGTCCTGGCTCCCAGACCTGCACGAGGAAGGACCAGCACCTTCTCCCTGACCTGTGCCCGGGAGGTGGATATTTGGTAGCAGGGGGAGGGGAAGCAAAAGGGGCCCTTCTCCACCCTCTCCCAGACTGATCCTTGTGCATCCCAGAGGCTCATACCAGCCTGGGCACAGCAGGTGCTGCTGGAGCAGGAGTAGGAGTAGGAGCAGGAGCTGGGACAGGAAGAAGGGCAGGGACAGGAGCTGCAGCAGGGTCAGATGCTGAAGCAGGAAAAGGAGTAGGAGCTGGAGCAGCTGGAAGAGAAGAAAGAGGAGTAGGAGTAAGAGCAGGAGCAAGAGGAGAAGGAGCAGAAACAGGAGCAGCAGCAGAAACGGGAGCAGTGTCAGGAGCAGGGACACCAGCAGGAGCAGAGGCAGCAGGATCGAGTCTCCTGCCCATTCCCCCGGGAGCAATGAGTTCTCCAGGCCTCATAACTGCTCCCGGTGTCTGTGCCCGCCCTTCCCGGCCACCAGCCCCGCTGCCCCTCGCCCAGGGCTGCCCCATCCTTTGCCGCAGCACCCGGTGGGACCCTTCCCTTACCTGGCAGCCCCGGGGGGGGGGGCCCGTGGGGGTCCCCGCGCGGCCCCGCTCCGGTTCCCCAGCCCAGCGCTTTGCGTTTGTGCCTGGGAAATACCCAACCGGGCGTTTTATGAGCGCGGGTGATAAATATTGCATCGGCCGCCAACTTCTCTCGGAGCGGGGGCAGAGCGGCACCGGCACCGGGCACCGGGCACCGAGCGGGGAGGGGGCGAGAGGGGCGGGAGCAGCCGGGAGCGAGGGGGAGCCGGGGCACGGGGGGGCGGCCGGGGCCCCGCTAATGCTGCGCGGAGCCGGTTCGGGGGCCCCCCCGGGCAGCACTCAGCATCCCGCCTCATTAAAGTTTCATCGGCAGCGCTCGGCCAAGGTCTATTTATGAAAATGTGCTCTTCGCTGCATGGAAAAAACAGGGACGGGAGCGAAAGAACAAAGGGATGGGGTTTGGGAAGCGCCCGGGAATAAATAGGGATGTGCGGGACGGGGTGCGGGATGAGGGTGAGGGACGGGGGGTGTGGAGGAGTCTCCTTCCCACAGTGCGGGCAGGGCAGGCAGGGCTCTGTTGGCCACCGCCGGGCCGGCCCCTCTCGCCCAGGTGAAGCAGTTCCCCCGACAGCTATTTCGGGAGCTGCACAATTTCCCCTCTTTTCATTTTTTTTTCTTTGGTGTTTGGTTGGTTTGGTTTGATTTTGTTTGGGTTTTGCTTTATTTTATTTTATTTTGTTTCATTTCATTGCATTAGTTTATTTTACTTTATTTTACTTTATTTTATTTTACTGTATTTTATTTTACTTTATTTTATTTTATTTCATTTTTTTAAAATTTACTTCATTTTATTTTACGTCATTTTATTGTATTTTTATGTCGCTTTATTTTATTTTATTTTATTTGACTTTATTTTCTCTGATTTTATTTGGGTTTTCCCCTCTAAAAGCCGCAGGGTCCCGGCTTTCGGGACTCAACAACGCGACGTGCGTTTGGATATTTTTTTTCCCCCGAATTAAGTTTCGATACAAAACAAGACAAAACGAAACAACAACAACAAAAAAAAACTCCACAAAAAAACCCCCAACCGGACAAAAATCAAACAAACAAACAAAAAACCCCAACAGAAACAAAAACAAGCAGATGAACCCAACAAACATCGCATCTTTTTACCTCTTTTTTCCGCTTGTCCCCGCGAGCGAGCGGACCCCCAGGTGATCCCCCAGGACAGAGGGGACCCCCAGCTCTGTCCCCCGGCACCCCCGGTTCTGCACCCCCCGCCCACCTGCCGAGGGACTGAAAGGCGTTTCGGGAGGTTTCGGTGGTTCGGCTGCGGAGCCGGGAGGGGGGAATGTCCCTTTCTGAGCGGCTGAAGCCTCAGGCGGGCAGGTGGGGGGTGACAGGGGGTACCTGGGGGTGTCCCCCCCCAGGAGGGCGCGGGGTGGCGGGGGAGGGTCGCGGCCCGTCCCCGTCGCCGTTTGCGGGAGCGCCTCGGCCCCGCAACGACCCCCGCCCGCGGGAGCATCCCCGGGGCTGCGGGGCGAGACCACCCGCGACCCACACGCGGGGCTTCCCCACACACCGGGTCTGGGCTGGTGCCGCGCGGGGAAGCGGCAAAAACCCCCCGCGATGGGCCGGCGGCGAGCCGGGACCCCCGGGTCCCCTCGGGGCGATCGCCCCGCTCCGTCCCGCGTGGGCACGGGCAGCTCTGCCCGCCCGCCGCTGCCTTTCCTCGCGTTTCGTTTCTTTCCCCACGGAGCGAGTTCTCATCCCGACTGCGTGATGGGCTGGAGGAGCTGCCCCGGGGCTCCCGGGAAAGGGGATCCACGGGAAAGTGGCTCCCCGGAGCCGCAGTAACTCCAGGAGGCAGGAGGATGAGGTAAAACGTGCATGATTTATTTGAAATGCTGCAGCGTACACAGACACCAAAATTTCATTCAGCACACACACAGCGGAACGAAATCTCCTTTAATAATAATAATAAAAAAAAAATTAAAAGAAAATAAAAGGAGGCGAATTTCTCTATTAAATATGCAAAGAAAAGGGGAGGGGGGGAAAAAGAGTTTTCTTGCCTTAGAAAGTGCAGAGTTCCCTATGCAGAGGCAGCCGCCCCGAGGCCGGGCCGGGGTCCATCCCCGCTGCCTCGGGCCGCTCCCGCCGCTCCGCTGAGCCCCAAGGACGTGATTGTCGAAGCGTAGGATTTTATACAGTGAAACCATATGGAAATCGAACGGTTTGAGTGAAACCAACGCAAAATAAATCTCCATTTCCCCGAACAAACCGCGACTCCAGGGACAGGCCAAATTTTTTTTTTCCTTTCTTTCTTTTTTTTTTTTCCTAAAATGCTTTTCTCCTTTTTTTTTTTTTAAGTCCTTTTTTAATATTTTTTTTCAATTTAGCCGATGAGGTAGAAACAGAAACGGTACTGCAAAAACGCGATGGGTTTGCGGGGGGGGGGCAGGGGAGCGAACAAAACCATGCAGGTGAGTGTGTGTGCGTGGGTGTGCGGGGACCCTGGCAGCGGGGGGCAGGGGCGGCACCCCGGATTTACAGGCGGCTTCCAGCTCGTTTCCTTTCTTATTTCTTTTCTTTTTTTTTTCCAGATGATTTTTTAAAAGAAGAGGAGCGGACACAGAGGAGTGAGCTGTGCCACGGCCCCCGAGCCGGGACAGGGCGAGGGGCTGCGGCAAAGACCTGCTGGGCTCTTGCTGCTGCTGCCCAGACTCCGGGCACCCCCAAACTTCCCCCTTGGCCTTTTCATTTTGTCTTTTCCTTTTTCTCCATCTTTTTATGGTTTTTTTTCCAGTTTTATCTACAAAAGCAGTCTATACCAGTCAGGACAGCGGGGCCACTTTGCCCAGGGGCACCAAACTGTTCACTTTGCTTTGGGCGGGTTTCCCTTTTTTTTTAGATTTATTTTTCCTTTTTTGTTTGGTTGGGTTTTTTCCCAATTTTTTTTAACCCAAAACAAGAAAAAAAAAAGAAAAAAAAAAGCCAACAACCCCAAACCCTGCCCGTTTCGGAGGGGCTGAGGGCCAGGATGGCTGCGGGGTGGTTGAGGGGGCAGCACCCCCCTCACCGCTGCCCTCCCAGCCCCTTCTTCAGTAGGTGGCAGAAAATTTCATCCTTTTCTGCTTCTGTCTCTGATTGCAAAACCAGACCCGCACCACGTTCTTCTTCAAGTCTAACTTCTCGGCGATGGCAGCGATTTTCTCCGAGGAGGGTCGCGGCTGCACGGCAAAATAGGCCTCCAGCGACCGCTTCTCGGGGGCGGCGATCGAGGTGCGCTTGCGTTTCTTGTCCCCGCCCGTGTAGATCTCGGGTTTGGTCATTTTCTCCCTCTGAGCCCTCTCCGCCTCCTCCAGCCACGCTTCCAGGATGGGCTTGAGGGCCACCATGTTGTTGTGGGACAAGGTGAGGGACTCGAACCTGCAGATTGTGCTTTGGCTAAGGCAGCCCACCCCCGGGATCTTCAGGTTGGCCAACGCGGAGCCCACGTCCGCCTGGGTCACCCCCAGCTTGATCCTCCGCTGCTTGAAGCGCTCGGCGAAGGACTCCAGCTCCCGGGGGTCCGTCTCCGTCTCGGGGCCGGAGATGACGGCGTGGGAAGCCAGGCCGTGGGGGTGGGACATGTTCATAGGCTGGGAGTGGTGGGCCATGTGGTTGATGGCCGACATGTGGGAGTGAGGGTGCGAAGGTGTGGAGCCCACGTCGGGGCCCGGCACCCCCCCGAGCGGGAGGGCAGAGTTGAGGTGGTCCAGCAGCTCCCCGTCCAGGCCCTGGGAGGGCTGGTGGTGGTGGTGGTGGGGGTGGTGCGTGGTCAGCACGGACGGGTGGTGCAGGTGGACGGAGGACGAGGTAGGAGTGCAGGACACGCTGCTCATGGTGTGGTAGGTGGCATCCGGCTTGAAGGGGTGCGTTTTCTGCGATACGATATCCACAGCGGCCAGAGCCTCGGCTCCCCGCAGCAGGGTCTCGTCAAAGCCCGCAAAGATGTTACCCTGGATCTGGAGGAGGGGTTGGGGGGGATAAAAGTGGGAGCGAAAACAAGCCGAAAGAGCGGGAGAGGATTAAAGGAAAGCAGCGGGACGGAGATCCCGCTCTGCCCCGCCAGCAGTGCCGGGGACAGGTAACACGAACCGAGGTCTACCCGCACCCCCCAAGTAAAAGGACCGGGGTGCCGGACCCCGAGCACTCTGCCTCCCAGTCGGGCACCCACCCTCCCCTCCGCGGCGAGCTCCCCAAAAAGCGAGGCGGCCGCAGAGGGGACGGAGCCGTCGGGGGTCCCGCAGCCCCTCTCTGCCCCAGCGCTCGGCACAGCGGAGCGGGGCAGGACGGCTGAGCCTCCCCCGACCGGCACCGACGCCCCGCGCCCCACGGCCACCCCAGACCCTCTCCCCGCGGGAGCAACCCCCCGCCCGCCGGACCCACGGCCACGGAGGAGGCAGGAAGGGAGGGAGGGACCCCCAAAACCCAAACGAAACCCAAACCCAGAGGGAAACCGGAGTAAGTTGGCGAGAGTCGGCGGGCGCGGAACCTCCCGAAAACCCGCGCTGAGGGGTCTTACCTGGGGGGCGGGCAGGCAGGCTCTGCGGATGGCTTCGGAGCTGGTGTGCAGGTGGGGGTACTTGGGCTCGTGCAGGATGGGGTGCATGCTGAACGCCTGCTTGCTGTTCATGGACATCATGGTGGGAGCGGAGCGGGGCCGGGTAGGGCAGGGCAGGGCGCTCCGGGCACCCGGCTCGGGGGCGCGGTATTGTCTGGCTCCGCCGCCCGGCATCAATGGCATTATAGCCCGGCCCCCCCGCCCCCCGCCCACCGGGAGGGGCTGGGGAGGTCCCTCCCACCGCCCGCCCCCGGGCAGTGAGCTCACCCCCCTGTCAGTGGTACCCCCCAAAGCAGGGCTCACCCCCCTCGCCGCCCCTATACACCTCCCCCCAGATAGGGCCTCCCCCTCCCCCGGTTGGACTCCCCCCAAACCAGAGCTCGCACCCTCGCCGGTGGTACCTCCCCAAAACCAGAGCTCCCCTCACCCGTCGGTGGACCCTCCCCTAAGCGGGGCTCACTTCCCCGCCGATTCTACCCCCCAAACCTGGGGCTCAGCCCCCCATCCCTGCCCCTCCCCGCTTCTGCGCCTCCCCAGGATTTCCCCCCGGTGTTTCGCTGTCCCTGTCACCCCTCGTCGCGGGGATAGGGTTGGGGGGGATCACCTCCCGTCTAGCCCTGCCCGTCCCCTGCCCACCCTCTGCCCGCCCTGCCCTCGGCTCCGGGCTGGTTCCTCCGGGGGGATTTGGGGAGCAGAGAAGCCCCGAGCCCGCGGCTGCAGAGGAACCTTCCTGCACCTCCTCTCCCTCTGAAGGGAAGAACCTTGGATTAAAAAACATAAAAACAACTAAATAAAAAAAACTTTCACCAACTATTTTTTTCCTGTTTCAATGAATCTCCCTGGCTCGTTCCCCAGATCCTCCTGTGCGATGTCCCACGGGCTCCACGTCTGTCTGTGCAGCTTCTCCATCCTCCCCTCTCCAGCTCGTTGCTGCCTCTGCACTCACCCATCCATACGAGTTTCCCCGCAGCCCGTGGTGTTTCCTGTCACCGCAAAAGTGTGTGGAGGTGAAGTTTGGTGGATCGCTGGATCCAGGGGGCTCTGCAGCACCACCCGGCTGCTTCCAAAAGGCACGGGAGGAGTGTGACAGCAGCAGGGGGGCTGGTGGAGGGGGAATTTCTGTGCCTGGGGGTGATGGAGGGCAGGAGGGTGCTCGGTCCTGCTCAGAGAAACGTCTTCTCAAGGACACAGGGTGTGCTTATCTAGCCCCAAAAATCCAGCCCCAACAAGGACAGTGCTACATGGTGCAGGTGTTTTAGCATTTTGCATCCTCTGAGATGTCCCTTCTCACGGGGATCCTGCCAAGCATCTTGGGACAGACAGTGTCAGTGAGTGTCACAGGGAAAAGAAAATCCTGACCTGGCCCCCTGACCTGATCCCCACCTTACCTGAGAGGCTGAAATGTCCCCCAAAAGACCACAGAATGCTTTGTACCGGGAAGGACCCTAAAGGTCTTCTAGTTCCAACCCACTGCCGTGGGCAGGGACAGAAGGGAACCACCAAAGATGGTTCCTTGGTGCTGGAGCTGCCTGGGGAAAGGTCAGAGCCAGTGACAGGAGACTGGATATCTGGTGCTGTCCCAGACTCAGGCACAGCCACCAAATCTGCAGCCAAATCTGCAGCAAGAAGGTTCCTAAACCAGCCTCATGCAGGATCCCCATGCATGGCTCATGCAAAGGGATGGAGGAGGATCTGCTGGGCTGAATCCCAACTCTGCAATAGTCTTCCTGGGGGAAGAACTGCATCAGCACCACGGTGCTGCCAGGAAAGCCCTGTCCCTGGTGGCCTGAGACACATATCAGTGGCCACACTGTGGTCCAGGCAGACCTTCCTGTACACTAAAGCATCCTACATGTGCCTGAGGCCACCAGGCCCTGCCAGGAGGCTCTGACTCTCCAGAGGGGAGCACAGGCAGGAGCTCCAAAGCCTCTTCCCCTCTGCCCTGTGCCAGCACAGCTCTGAGTCACGGTCTCTCCTCCACTGCTTGTGGAGAGATTGCAGGATCAGGTGATGGGCAGAGCGGCTGCCAGAGCTTCACCAGAGGCTTCTGTGCCACAGAGGCTCCAGCAGAATTCCTGAGAAGCAGAATTGTCCCTTCTGGGAGCCCTGTGGTGGGTTCTCTCCCCTCCAGCTGACACCCCTGGCTTTGTTAACGCTCTCATGACTCCAGAAGCTTTTGTTGGGGTAGTTCACAATTCCGTTTGCTGGGCTCTTCTTGGAGGCCCCTCCACTCTCTTTTTCCTCATTTTCTGCATTTCAGCAGCTCAGAGGTTGGACAGAGCAGTGCAGTTCCTGGCCCTGGATTTAACTCTCCCCAAGGAAGCAAACTCATGCCAAGCTGCATTTTGCTCCAAGGAACCGACTCCAGGATCTGCCCCAGGACATGCCCCGGAGGTTGGGAACTCTGGGATGAGACCTGGACAGGCTTCTCTTCTGTCCATCACTCAGCAAGTCATCTGGAGCAGGAGCAAATCAGATGAGACTCTCCTCCTTGAGGGCTCAGCAGCTGGTTTTCCAGAGATCCAGGAAGATCAGGACCTGACCAAACTCAGCCCCCGAGGACAGCGCGAGGCTGACGAGCTCAACATGTGCACAAAGTCATTTCTCGTCTCATTTTCCACACTTGCAACCACTGAAAAGGTGGTTGGAGCAGGAGGATGGCTGTGCCAAGTCAGTCCAAAGGCTCAACCAGGTCTTGGGTGTTCATCCAGGAAAATCAGATCAGATGAAGTAAATGACATTCCCTCCCTCCCACTCTCCTGTATCAGCAGAGTGTTCCAAGAAGCCAAGGCTCCATCCTTGGGCTCTTTCCTTGCCACACCCCTGAGCATCCTGTCCTGGGCTTGGTTTGTCCTGGCAATGAAGTTTTGGACTCTCAGGGAGGATTCCCAAAGGCACCTCTGGACACTCTGGCACTGACACAGAAATACAGGGACAACAGGAACCCCCTGCCAGCCCCATTCCATGGATGAACCCATCCTCCTGCCACCTCCTGCACGGATTTGTGGACTGGCCCCAGCAGGGAAGAGGGCAGTGCCCTCCATATCAAATCTCTCAGGTTCCTCCTGGGGAGGGAAAAACAGGGAAAGCCATCCTGTCTTTCAACCAGGATGTGAAAAAATAGGGAAGCATCAAACAATGATTCTCGCAGACACCTAAAGCACTTCCACAGTTGTTGCTTTAGCCCTGTGCAGCTCTGAATCTTGGCAGTGGACTTTCCAAGGAGCAGGATGAACTTCCAGGGGTTTGCCAGTGCTCTGCTCTGGCTTTCTTGAGTAAGATGGAATAGCTCTGCAACCCTCCCTGTAGCCTTTTCATGTCTATCCCAGCTTTTCTCCCTAATTGCTCCACAAATGGATTAGTCCAAACCCACCTCTCACACCCATCCATATCAGCAACCCCAGTGAAGCAGGAAGTGCTTCACTAGAACTGGGGTTAAAGAGAGGAAAGTGTGGATCTCACCTGTAAAAACACTGGATAAAGACCCTCATCACCTGAATCTTTGGAAAACATTCCTTCCAGGAGGAGCCCAGCTTCCAGGCTAAGAGATGCCACCCCAGCCTGGTTGGTGGCTTTGGGGACCCTTTCTGAGACAAATACCTGAGCAGAAATGCAGAGCCAGAAAGCTTTTCATGTCATTGCTGCTCCCTGTGATGGGCAGATGCTGCAGTTCTGTGCTGTGGCACGACAGTGGTGCCAGGGATACTGTGGGCATCATGACATCCACAGCCAGTGCACGGATGCTCTGGCTTGTCATTCCCACTGGGAAAATAACCTCGGAGACGCTCTCCAGCAAGGTCTGTGCTCAAGAAGCTCCATCTCTCTGTTGCTTTTTGAGGATGACCCATAATGTCTTGGCCTGGCTTCCTGCCTCTAACCAATAAAACCCCGCCACGCTCCGCCTGATCCCGCTGTTTTCAATCCGAGGGGAGCTGGATGCAGACTTTGCAGAGGGCCGTCCTGCCTGCCATGTGGTTTGGTGCCTCAGGCAGTTGCCTCCAGACTCCAGCTGTTTTTATTACCTAAGTGGGTTTGATTGCTCCTTCATTTGTGCCTGAATGAGAGCCCTTGGCACCCTCGTGGGCTTTAATGGGGTCTGTGTGTTCTCGCTACCAATTAAACCCACTGGCAGCGATTAACAGCTTCCAGCGCAACACTAACACGGAGCAGAGGGGACACAGCTTTCCAGGGCTCCAGGAGAGGGTCCTGCAAAAGGGACACGACTTTCTGCATCCCCAGCAGACAGCTGGGCTGGCTGGAAATGGCTCTGCCCCCAGGTGACCGCTGCCACTTTCTCCTCCTCGGGGGAGGTTCTGCTCAGCCATCCCAGGCTCGCTCTGTGCTGGCACAGGCACGTTTTCCAGCAGTGGGTGATGATGCTGTGGGTGGCCCAGGGTGGGTGTCACCCCAAAGTGGGGGTAGAGACATTAAGGACAGCTGTAGTGGCCGTCAGGGCTGCTCCTGGAAAACATTGGGGGTGATGTCGAGATCAGGACATCAGTGCATGGAGAGTCTCACCCCACCTGGTCGGTGGGATCTTCCCAGGGCCTGAGCATGTGGAAGTGGACAAAAACCAGTGAGTTTCTGGTGCACTGGACATTTTCAGCTCCCAGCAGCTGTCCCAGTGCCTGCCAGCAGCTCTCCCAGCCCCAGCAGTATCCTGGCTGTCCCGGGGCCACGGCTCCACCGAGCACATCAGATCTGACATGACCTACAACCATCTGTGGAAACCCCAGGGAGGATCCATCCATCAAAATTAAGATGTTTGGGGATTAAATGCTTCGATCTCATCAGAACTGATGTTCTCTGATGAGAATTGGTTTTGTCAGAAAACGTGTGAGTGGCTCTGTCTGCCAGAGGTCCGTGTGCTGGGGCCGGGCGATGGTTGGAGTCGCCTCGTGGAGGGCAGGAATGGAAAGCTGAGGCTCAAGAGCTTTTTAACCAAATGAAACTCTGTCTCACTTCTGAGACAGGCCCGTGGCATTGGGAAGAATGTTCCTCCTGCACAGGGCACTTGTGCTGATTTAAACCTGGTGTGAGGTCAAGAAGAGGATCACGACAGGCTGAAGTGACACCTCATGCGACCCTGTGGCAAATGGTGGCGTTAAGGAAGAGTCAACAGAGGCTCATTCCATGCTGGAATTATAAATGGACATCGGAATGGTCGAATCACAGAGTCATTTAGGTTGGAAAAGACCTCAGAGATCATCAAGTTCAAACGTTCCCCAGCACTGCCAAAGCCACAATGTCCCCAAGTGCCACGTTCACCCGGCTTTTAAACCCCTCTAGGGCTGGTGCCAAGTCGTGGTTCAAAACATCATGCTTTCAAAATGCCTGTTTCTGGAGGAAAACACAGAAATAGCTCCCAAGGATGAGATCTCTTCCCCAGCCTGAAGAGCAAGGAGTGTTTAATGCTCAGGTCCAGCCCTTGAGGTGTGAGGGGAAGACGATCACGCCGGCCAACGCTGCAATCCAGCTTGTAAAAATCCTTATTAAAACCCCACGGAGCCTAATCGGGAAAGATGGCTTTTAATTAAAAAGTGCAGCCCTTCAGCCAACTTTTACAGGAGATTGCTGCGACCCCAGGAGATGCCAACCAGCAATAGACTCAACGCCTTCCGGAGGGAGGGATTTTTCCCATCCTTTGTTAGCTGGAACATCTCTGACTGTTTTAAATGGGCAACTTCACGAGTTTCCTGAGTGTGGTTTCTTCCATTAGGAAATGGGAATCTTTTAACAGCTCACCCAGGCAGCAAAATTCCTCCACTCCATCTCTTGCATTAGGAGCCCGGAGTCCTCACGCCTCCGCTCCGCGGAGCGGGAAGAGAGAGCAGGAGAAAAGAAAATCCAGATGGGGCAAAGTGTAGCTCGACTTTTTAATACTAAATTATTTACAGTAAGTAAAATCGTGTGTGTCAATTGTGAAAAGAGTCCAATTTGTTTGATTTACATTGCAGGGGGGTGCCCTGGGGTAGGGGGTGTTTAACTATCTCCTCTAATGTAATTGCCTATGGCAGCCCGTTAAATATTTGATGGGCTGCCTGAGCAGAGTAAGGAGCTTCAGCTGATTCGCTCCCGCAGCCCTCGCAGTGTATCAAGTGGATTTGCAGCCAGGGAGTACCTGAGCCCTTTCCATTGTGTAACTGGGGCTCAGCAGCAGCTGCACAGAGCCTTAGCCCACTTTTAGGGTGCTCTTGGGTTCTGCGGGAACGTGTGTTTTCCGCTGGAAAATGGGTTCTTTCGTGCGCTGGCGGTTTTGTTTTATATAAGAAGCCCAAATTCCTCTTTCTGTGCCTCAAAGGGAGTGTTTTCCTCACCCTTTCAGCAGGAAAAGGTTTTGCTCTTATCAAGGCTTGGAGGTGCTGGATCCCTGCCCTGGCTCATGGTGGTGGTGCAAAGGTGTCCCTCAGTCACAGGAGGGTCAAACCTTGACTGAGGATGGGGAGTGGGATGGGGATGCACGGGATGTGGGAGGGACAGCAGAAGGGCACCAGCATCAGTGGTGGTCTGCAAAATGTCCAAAGGTCCCAGCTCATGCAGCCTCTTACAGCTTTTCTGTTATTAGTGTTTCAAGCTGTGCCAGGGGAGGGTCAGGTTGGACGTCAGGAGGAATTTCTCCCTGGAAAGGGTGGTCAGGCATTGGAAGGTGCTGCCCAGGGGAGGTGGTGGAGTCCCCACCCCTGGAGGTGTCCAAGGAAGGCCTGGCCGTGGCACTCAGTGCTCTGGGCTGGGGGACAAGGTGGGGGTCGGGCACTGGGGGACTTGATGATCTTGGAGGGCTTTTCCAACCTCAGTGATCCGGGATTCCGTGTGCAAGGTGGGCACACTCAGTGCCCTGGGTATGGCTGAAGGGTGTGAGGAGAGGCACAGGAGCTCTTACCACTGCCCCACACAGTTCTCCTTGACCAAACTCCACAGGATGGACATGCAAGGTGCCTCCTCTCCAGCAGGGCTTTATCCAGCATGAACACTGGGCAGGGGAGCGGTGGCTGACTCAGCACAGCTCCTGGCTGCTGTCACCCCAGCTGAAGCAGCAGGCAAAGTCATGGATCACAGAATCCTGGCTTGATTTGGTTTAAAACCCATCTCATTCCACCCCCTGCCATGGGCAGGGACACCTTCCACTAGCCCAGGTTGCTCCAACCTGGCCTTGGACACTTCCAGGGATGGGGCAGCCACAGCTTCTCTGGGCAACCTGTGCCAGGGCCTCCCCACCCTCCCAGGGAACAATTTCCTGCCCATATCCCAACTGACCCTGCTCTGTTTGTTTGAAGTCATTTACTCTTGTCCTGTCAAGTCTCTTCACATGATCCCCTTCGAGGACCATTTTGGTTCTGTCCCCTCCGGAATGAGGACAAGGTGCTGCTGCTCAGATAAGGCTGGGAGAACACCCCTGCTCCTCTCTGGTCAACCTTACCAGTCCATAGGAATTCCTGGAGGGTAGGAAATATCACATCACCCACCTGGGACGGTAAATATTTAACAAGGGGAACACCCCTTGCCTTTCTCCCTCCTCTCTTCATACATATTCAGCTCTTGCATCTCTCTCAGCCCTGCAGAGACCCACGGATGGGGGGAATTCACTGAGGTGGCACAGTAGCCACAGTAGGAAGAGGGAAGAGCATTTGGGAGCAAAGGGAGTTTTGTCCAGAGGTAGAAAAAATGGGGCACAATCTGTGTCCCCACTGCTTGACTCATCCTGGGACTTGTGACACACCCCTAGAGCACCCCCAGCTTGTGGCAGGGCACCAGTTGGTGCAGATCAAACCAGCCCAGGGGTGTACTGGGAGTGTAAGGTGCTGCCAGGAGGGTTGTGGAACCTGGAATGTGCACTCTCAGATGTCTGTGGAGTGAGGGAGACGGGGCAAGGTGGAGCTGTGCTTCCCTCTGGGAAAGGATGTCCAAGTTGAACCCCAGGAGGAGTTTGTGTCTGCAGGTCCTCTGCCCTCTGAAGGGGTTTGGAGTCCCAGATTTGGAGGTTGGAACTGGGTGATCTTGAGGTCCCTTCCAAACCAAATATTTTATGGATTCTGTGATTTGGAAGAGATACATGGAGATCTCCAGCCTAACACACCAGGTTGCTCAGGGCTTTACACAGTGGGGTTTGAACCTCTCTGAGGATGGAGGCTCCACAGTGTCTCTGGGCTCCTGATGAGTGAGCAGGGAGAGGCCACCAAAGGTCTTCATCTACAAACGCAACCAAAAGTTGCGTGGGGATGTTGCATCCACCTGGTTTAGCATGGAAATATGCTGGGGCCGTGGATGGAGGGAACTGAGGTTGGATGGCACCAGCAGCTGGGCAGAGGAGGAGAACAGCTGGGACACACATTGAACTCCACGGTGACCCCACGAACCCCCTGGGGTTTCTCAGAGGGTTTCTTGGGATGGTGGTTGTGGCTGGAAGGCAGGAGCAGTCGGGATGGAGTGGAGGAGGGATGAAAGACCACCAGATGCGGAGCAGGAGGAGAGACCTGCTGGTGTCACGGGATGCAGAGGGAGATTTTGCACAGCGTGGCCACACAGGAGCCCAGGCAGACAATCCCGGGCCCCCAGAGACTCCCAGCCTGCTCCTGCCAGAGCAGAGGCTCTCTGTGGTTCTCCATCCCTTGCTGCTCCCTCCTGCTCTTACAGAAACCAGCTCTATTAATATCCCCATCTCTTCCTCTCGGCCCATTATTCTCCTGATGGCCCAAATTTCCAGTTAGCTCCTCTCCAAATTTAAACGATTGCTTCCCCCTCTCTCCTCCATCTCCCCCCACCTTTCCCAGAGATGATGTCACTGATGACCTATATTCTCCTTCCTCTGCAGTGACTGGCGCCGGGGCCATTAGATCCCTCTGCTGGGCTGTGACTGGCTGACAGCCAGTCCCAACCTCACAAGTAACCACGGCCATTCACCACGAGCGGGGAAGCTCCAGCCTTGCCAACGGGCTTGGAGAACGGGAGAGGAAGGAAGGATGGAGCTGGAGGAAGCCCACGCCTGCCCAGGGGGATGTTACAGGGAAGGGAGGAAGGGGAGCTGTCGAACAGTTCACAGCTTTGACCAGAGGAGAGCAACTGTGGGAAGCACCTTGATTGTCCTACCTCCTACCAGGGTCTGCCAGGACCTGGTGGATGAGGTCCCAGGGACTGCTGGTGGGACTGGGACACCATGGAATTCTGGTGGGCTTGGGACACCATGGATTGCCAGTGAGATTGAGACCACCATGAACTGCTGGTGGGATTGAGACTCCATGGACTGCTGATGGAATTGAGCCCCCATGGAGTGCCGGTGGGATTGAGGCCCCCATAGACTGGTGGTAGGGCTGAGACCCCATAGAATTCTGGTGGGATTGGGACACCATGGATTACTGATGGAATTGAGCCTCCATGAACTGCTGATGGGATTGAGGCCCCCATGGACTGCTGGTAGGGCTGAGACCCCATAGAATTCCGGTGGGATTGGGATGCCATGGACAGCTGGCGGGATTGCTTTTCCTCTGACCCATCTTGCATTCCTGGGACTCCTAAATGACTGAAGACACTTGATGGGACCAGCGCTGAAGACATCTGATGTGACCAGCACAGCGATGTGTGTCTGCCCACCTCAAACCCCCTGACAGCCCCAAAGTGCTGCTTTGAACAGTTCTTTGTTTTGAACAGTTCCTTGTGTTCCTGGAGGGCTCAAAGCACCAAATCAAAAGCCAATGTGTTTCTGCACAGAGACAAACTCATCAAGTTCTTCTTTTGTGCCGTGATTCAGCGGAGAATCCCAACCCCCATCTGAGCAGGCAGCACTGCCCAGCAGAGAGGCCAAAACTCCACTGGTTTATGGAAGAGAAGTCCAAGAACAGCTGGAAAGAGAGATCCAGATGGGGGCAGGAAATAGGATAATATCCCCTCTGCTGCCAGGCTCTGGGCAGGGCATCCCTTTCCTAAAGGATTTTTGAGAGTCACCTTTGGCTCTTCTCAGTGTCTCACTGAGTCCTGGGCTGGGGAGGAGCTCCCGGGAGCCTTTGGTACCTCCTGGTGCTGATCAGCTCGAGATCAGGTTTGTAAGAAATGAGAGAGGGAGAGGAAGGTGATGGAGGTAATGAGGAAAGGTAGGAAGAGAGATCCCTTCCTCTCCTCCCGCCTTGGGCTTCGCCACCATTTCTATGTTGTGGCCCTGTCCCACATTCTTCCAGCTCTCCAGCTACTCCTGGTCTCATGAGTCCAACCCTGGTCGTTCTGGAGGAATGTTCTGGCAGCTCCCAGCATCCCAAACACCTCATGCTGCCATCCCACCCCCTCCTGACCAGCTCCCACAGCTGGCAGGAGACTGACTTGGGCAGGAAAGGCATCCTTGTGCTACTTGTGCCATCCTGCTTCTCCCAAAAAAATCGTGTTTGACAGAGAAATGAGTTTTTGGCTGGATGATCCGAAGTCTCCCTGATATGGCAGCTCCATGACACTTGGACACAGGGGTCCCACCATCATGAGCTGTAGCCAAAGGGATGCAGCAGCTCCAGGAGATGATCTCCTCATCCAAAGGAGATTCCTCCTGGTCCCCACCTTGGCTTATTCAGCAAAGGGAGTTCCCTGGAAATGAATGCAGGTGGGACTTCCAGCAGGAGATAGTAGGGGAGAGAAAGAACAAGAAAGAAATGGTAAGAAAATAAAAAGAAAGAAAGAACAGGAAGAAAATGAGGAGAGAAAGAGAGGAAAAATAAGGAAGGAAAGAGAGAGTCTTGGTTTTCTGAGTTAGAAGCAAAATTATCTTGATTTCCATTTGAATAATTCATGTTTGCCACGGGCCATGTATTCCTGAGCTTGGGTGTCAAGTGTTTATTGAATATATCTCTTGACAGGGCACTTGTGTGATATTCAACCATTGCCAGAGTGTTAAAAAAACACACACAACAAATGTAAAAAGAGGAGAAAAAAAAGGAAACGCTGAAATGACGGCTCCCCCCACCTCAGTTTGAGAATAATTGGCCCAAATGAAGGCCCTTTCCCTTCAACAGAGTCCCCCCTGCCCCCTCCCTGCACGGGGATCCAGCTGGGAGCCCAGCACGGGTGGCTGGGACATCGTCCTTACACCCAGGGGAGAAGCTCTGGGATCATCCTATAAGATGAGCCTGGCAAGTGCTGCAGGAACTGGAGCCTTTTTCACCTCCGCAGCTTTTGGCAGGACGGGGAGATGTGATCTTGAAGATTGGAGAGGTCATCTTGAAAATTAGAGGTGTCCCATCCCAGATGTTTCTGCCTTGGAGGGAATCCTGGTGGTGCTGTAAGCCAGGGTTGGTTCCTGGATGTCTTGGATCACTCACCTCCACCTCGTGGTCCACAGGGCTCCATCACCCAGTGGGAAAAGCTGGAAGAAGGAAATGTCCTCTTCCTTGGGGAACCAGATCTGACCAGGAATAGGAAGCCATTCCCAGTGGAGAGAGGAAGGCTCTGGTAGCCCCGGAAACAGCAGGAATGGTGAGTCCCTCCATCAAAGGATTGACACCTTAGGATAGAAAGAGGCACCAGAGCCAAACCTGGTTCCAGGGTAATTCCTGGACAATGCAATTCCAGTTCTTTGCAGGATTCAGGGAAGAGTTCCCACCTTCCTAGCCCAGCTCTCACACAGCCCTTACTCTTCCTGCAGCCCTTGAAGGCAGTGATGGAGGGGACTTCAGGTGGCCACATCCATCCCAAACACCTCCTCAGGCCACGTGTGTCTCCCAGGGGTGGCTCAGAAGCACCTGGTGGCTGAATGGCACTGGTTGTAACCCCCCAAAACAGCCTTGGCAACTGGGAACCCCTCACTGTGCCACCCTGGGAAACCCTTTCCCTCCTTGTGGGACACTCAAGCACCCAGTGCTCCACCGTGTTTGCTTGTTCAGGCACAGACAGGAGGGAGGGGGGGTCAGTGCCCAGCAGACCCCCATGGGGAGGGTCCTGGGGTGGGACACGTTCTGTGTGGAGCTGAGGGTGGTGGAGGGTTGCCCTGTGGAGGATCTGGCTTTGGAATCCAGGATGCTTCCAGGTGGCTGGGCGGTGTTGGGGCTCCCCGTGGCACCCGATGTGCATCCCCAGCCCCCCCTGCATCCTGCTGCTCCCTGCCCACCCCAGCCACGTGGCAGGACCCAGGACCACCCTCAGGGGGACGGAGGAGTGACACCCCTCTCCCATCTCCTGCACCCACAGAGGCTCAGGGATCCCCAGGAGGGGAAAGGACACAACTTTGGGGAGGCCCCAGAGGAGTTCTGAGGGCAGAGGAGGGGGGGCTGCAGCAGCTGGAGCGAGTTCGTTTCCAAAGCCGGGTTGTTCTGGTGGGAAACAGGGGGACCCTCCCCTGGTGGCTGGTGGCAGGTGCCCATCACACCCACAGCACCACCCGGGACCCCAAATCCCACGGCAGAGCTGGTACCTCCCGGGAGGGCGGGCAGGTGGGAGGGGGAATGAGGGACAACGCTGTCACGGGGGACTCGGGGAGAAGGGAGAACACAGCCATGGCCAGCAGGAACCCTGCACCACCACCCCCCGCCGGCAGCGAGACCCCGGAGCTCAGACCTCCTTAAGAGGAGTCATTTGGATAACGCTTGGAGCAGCCAGACAGGGAGACGGGGCTGTCCCCGCCCGCTCCCCCCAGCACCCAGTTCCCAGCTGGTGCAGCAGCAGGGAGCCCTGCCTGGCCATATGCTCTACGTGCTGCTTCAATTACCCCTCCGAGGAGCCGCGGCTTGCGCGGCTCCTGGGAGCGGGAGGAGGAAGGGAGGGGCGCGGGGGGGAGGGAGGCCAAGCTGAGGATGCCAAAAAAAAAATTAAAAAAATGGGAGCAGGGTGGATGGGTTCGAATCAGAGCAGCTTCGCTCTGGTCCACCCCCGGAGCACCCGTCCCCAGCGCAGCCTCGTGTCCCAGAGCGTTCCCTGTGTCCGAGAGCATTCCCTGGTTTAACAACCCCACACGGGGTGGGGAGTCCCTCTGAGCCCTTTGGGAGCGAGTCTGGCTCCAAAACCACCCCCACCAGGACTCGAGACCCAGCTCCTGGCATTGAGGACCCACACCCAGCCCAAAGGACAGCCGAAATATCCCCAGTCCTCTCTCTGGAAAGATGCTTTCCAAATTGAGCCCCCAAAGAAATCCGTAAGTGTGGGGGGAAAAAAATTCACTACAGCTTTAGTTTTCATAAAATCCCCCTGTGATTACGCAGGAGTGTTCATGGGAAACACTCTGATTGCTTTAAAAAATTCCTTTATTTACCTGGAAACCAAGAACTTTAATTTTTTTTTTTATCTCCAGCCCATACTTTCTTTTTATTTCCTTACCTCCCTTTAGCTTTCTTCTGAAACAGTCTGTGTTTGACTTTTTAATTACTCAAGGAATATCAGTTTGTGATTATCTGATGAAAGTAAAAACTATTTGGTTTTCCTGAGTTCTAATATTGGATTATTCCTGGGTATCTCTAATACTGGGTGATTTCTGAGTAGCTTTAATATTGGATTATTCCCTACATCTCACAACCAGAGGAAAAATCTTTACAGGAGCAATACTTGTTGCTCTGGTGCTCATTAGACAGATCACCCTGGTCCTTTTCCTGCCAAAAATATCTCAGCCTTACACAGAATTTGTGTTCCTTTGAACCAGAATCAGACTCTCTGTTCCTTAGGAAATCTGGTAGGGTTTGGGGTTTTTTCATTTTCTTTCAGTTTCTAAACAGAACAGAAAAAAAAGGAAAAGCCAAAAGTGCATAAAATAAAAATAATAAAAACAAAAGCTTAATCATAAATCATCAGGGATTGACATGAAGTTTATCAGGTAATTTGGGAACTCACCGCCTTCATTTCAACTTTTTCCAGCTACTGGAAATATTTTAGGGCCAGAAAAAGCAAGATCCATTTCAACCATTGGGAAATGAAAAACATGTCAACACGTGCCACGGAGAAAAGAATCATCCAGGACACGGCACCAGCCAAGGCAGCATTTGGAGTCGGCAAAGGTTCACCTGGAGGGTCCTGCTCGTACTTGTTGTGATCTTTCTGCCCCTGCCCAGACCCCTGAGCTCTGCCAGGTCCACAGCCCTGGTCGATGCTCCTGGATTCGGGCAAGATTTGGGCACAATCCCCCAATTTCTGCAGAGGCAGCTGTGCCTCGATGCTCAGAAGATGGAAATCCGTGAAGAAAGAAGTTGTCTCATTAATGTGGTGTTAGGTGAAGGTGTCCAGCCTGTGTCCTGAGCATCTGCATGTGGATCCCTGTTTCCTCAGCCCTCTGACTGCAAATCCTACCTCGCTCCATCTCCTCCTCGTGCTCTGCCCTTGACCCCTTGGCTGACCAGCACCAAACCCACACCAGCATCACCCAGAGCACCTGGAACAGGAATGTCTTTCCTGGGGCTGCCAGTTTTTCTGTTCAGCTGGACAGCAGGAGCTGGGACCCACGTGGTGCCTCCAGTGATCACCACAGCTGGGGCTGGAGCTGAATTCCTCTGCTGACCCAATCCAGGGAATCATGGAATCATGGAATGGGATGGGATGGGCTGGAAGGGACCTTGAAAGGTCGTGTTGTTACTCCCCCTGCCATGGACAGGGACACCTCCCACTAGCCCAGGTTGCTCCAAGCCCTGTCCAACCTGGCCTTGGACACTTCCAGGGATGGGGCAGCCACAGCTTCTCTGGGCAACCTGTGCCAGGGCCTCCCCACCCTCACAGGGAAGATTTTCTTCCCCACCTTTAACCTAAATCTATCCTACCTCAGTTTAAAGCCATTCCTTCTTATCCTACCAAAAAATGTGTCCCCATGAAGTCTGGAGGAGCTGCACCAGGCTGGGCTGGGAGCAGAGGCTGACACCGACCTGAGACAGCCCCTCTAAAGCACAGGAGCTTCTTCAGCCCCGACCCTGCCCGAGCAGGGAAGGGAAATCGGCAAAAAGCAAATCAAGGACTAATTCCAAGTGTCAAAGCCGCTCGAGGAAATTGCTTTGCTTCTGGGAGACCCGCAGGCAGTGAAGCTTGCCTGAATAAATGAGCCTCTCATCCACCAGTCCCAGAAACTTCCACGACTCGCTGAAAGCTGTGAATGTATCTGGGATGTGGATGCAGCGTCACTGCTGTCCCAGAGATCTGCACCACCCCTGACCTCCTGTCCAGCCCCCCTCAAGCCCTTCTCCCCCTCCTCTTCCACCAGTGGAGGTCACGGCAGAGGAGAAGCCCAGCCTGATGCTCTGCCAGCCAGGTCGAGGGGTGGAGTGCTCCAGGGACAATCCAGAGGTGCAGGGTCAGCACCGACATCGGTGGGTGGGAAACAGGGGGGGATTTCAGCCCCGAGCACCTCTGGGGGTGACGAGGACCCGCGAGCAGCTGGACGGTGAGGCCGGTTTTGTTCTGGGGACAAAGGAGGCTGAGCCGAAACGGCACTTGGGCAGCGGTTCAGCCGGGCTCTCCAGGCGGTGACAAAGCCTCCCCGGTGCCCCGGAGCGGGACGAGGCCAGGCAGGCTGCCCGCGGCAGCCGGGAGCGCTCGCAGGGCTATCCGGTGACAGGAGCGGGCTTTGTCCCCGCTCCCCCGCGGACGGCGAGCGCGGGGCGGCAGCCGAGCAGCCAAGGCGGGGAAAGTTTATCCCGTCGGCAGGTTTGTGTCCTTTCAGAGGGGACAAAGCTGGCGGTGCTCTCGCGGCGCCTGTGTCCCGCACCTCCTGGGAACGGGATCAAAGCCGCCCGGCGTGTCTCAGGTTATTCCCAACCCCGTTTTTCCGGTCCTCGATGGCACCAGCCCTCCCAGTGCCCTCCCTGGTGCTCTGGTCGCCCAGAGGTTGGTTGGTGGCCAGTGCTTTCCCCCCTGGCTGTGGTCATCCCCAGAGCAGTCAGGTGAGCAGCCTGGAGGTGACTGCCCACCCTTGGGTGGCCTCACAGCTTGGAGTAGGGACATGTCTCCCATGAGGGACAATGTCCATCTGGGGACGGACTGATGTGGGCTCAGTCCTCATACCTGACCCTCATGTGACTGCTGTCCTGTTTGGCAACCACGTGGTGGCAACCAGAAGTCTCATGCCAGGTGAAGGTGGCTCCAAACAAAAGGTTGCAGCCACTTCCGCTGCCTTTGGACTTGGACACAAAACAGACACAGATTTCAAACCTCCCACCAAAACAATAAGAACAACAAAGATCCCCCGAGATCTCCTGCAGCCAGAGGAGAGGAGAGTGTCTAGCAGGAGAGCGTCCAACAAGCCCTACAGAGGACACTTCCCCCATTTCTCAGGACAGGATGGAGGAATATCTGAGTGGGATGGCTTATTTGATCTTCATGAATAAATCTTCCTTGTCCTTTCTAATAGGCAGAATTTTTCCAGGCAGGACCTTGGGTAGGCGGGGGAGGAAAGGGTTAAGAACCCTCCAGGCCATGGGCTGACCCACAGACCTTCCTATATTGTCCCTTTTCTTATCCCCTGTCCCTGGGGAGATGAGCTGCCAGCAGATTAACCTGGTCTGTGCCCTGCGGGCACTTTGGAGATGAAGGGCAGAGGAGAGAGAGGCTGATCTTTGAATTCCAAAATGATGGGATGTCCATTCGGGAGGCAGAAAAAGGCTGGAGGGAGAATAGATCCAGAGGGCTGGAAGGGGAAAGGATGCACAGAGACAGCAGAGAGGATTAACCAGGTACCTCAGCTTTGTGCTCTGAGGGCGAGAGGTCCAGCCCTTGGAGCTCCCGTTTTCTTGGAGGGCTTCAGCAACTCAGGAGCAGAAAGGTCCTCACAAGGAGGTGCAGGAGTCTCTGGGATGGGACTTTGTGGACAAACCTGGAGCTGCACGAGCCGGGTGGGCCACCCAGAGCTGTGCAGCAGCCGAGGTGGGTGGGCACGCTGGCGGCCGCAGGTCAGCGAGGGCTCACGCGAAGCTCCGGCCGTGCCCAGCAGAGATTTGATGGGCTGTGTGCTGGTTCCTGGGAGCCCTTATTAGTGCCCTGAGCAATGCATTAGCACGAGGGTGCAGCTGAGCCTCGGCCCTGACACGAGAGCAGGGCTCCACAGGCAGCAGCTGAGGGGGTGAGCGAAGGAACTGCGCAGGGAGAGCAAGAAGGGAGATTTCAGAAAGGCTCTGATTTGGGATTCTCTTGCCTAAAGCTGAAAACTTCCCAAGTCGACTAAAACCAGCCTGGCCAGGCAAAGCAGGTGAGTGTCACAAGAGGAAAGGAGGGTGGAGGGATGGCAGGACCCAGGTACGTGCTGTTCCCAAGGGCAGCGATGAGGAAAGATTATCTTTTCAGGATGGAAAGCTTCAGGATCCCAGGGGAAACCTTGAGCATGATTCCCATCCCTTCCTGAAGGGACTTACACTCAGGTCACTCCTGCTAGAGCTAAATCCTGACCTCAGGCTATTCTGGGACTCAGGAGTCTCCACTCCTGTGAAACCTTTTCCACATGGCTGGGAACAATCCTATATCCACACAGGGGTGCAGGTGATCGTGACTTGAGTCTGGTGGTTGAGACAACTCAACTTTAGTCCTTTTCCTTGTGAATTTTCAAGGGAATGATGCAAAATAAGGTGGATCTGTCGGGGAAATACAGCTCCGTGACCTCCTACAACAAGGGGACATGGATTCAGGTTCAGCAGGCAGCAGTTCCCATTGGATGAGTGAGAATTTTTACCTGTTCCTGGTGGGAAGGGACTCACTGCTTTCTGTTCAGTTTGGTGCCATTACCTCCCAAAAGATGTTTCTTTCCCTTTTTCCCATCTACCCAATTTCCTTCACTCATATTTTATGTAACATCTTGAGGTTCCACTCCCTGGAAGTGTTCAAGGCCAGGGTTGGATGGAGCTCTGGGTAACCTGGTCCAGTTGAAGATGTCTCTGCCCGTGGCAGGGAGTTGGACTAGATGGCTTTTAAAGGTCCTTTCTAAGCCAAACCATTCTATAATTCAATGATCTTCACAACCTGACAAACTCAGTGAAATTTGCAGCCACCTCCAGACAGGGGGAAAATTTCCACGTTGTCTTGATATTTGATTTTGATTTCAAATCCAAGGAAAAAATCTTCGAGCTCAGACAACTCTTCCCTAAAACCCACCCCAAAAAGCCCAGATGTTCCCTTTCACTGCAGGATCCACCCAAAGCCAGCCAGGCTGGAGGGAATCAGAGGCAGAACAGGGAAATCCATGGATGTGGAGCTGAAGGAGCTGATACTGATGGGAGAAGATGTCAAGCTCTATATCCCTCCATCAGCTCTGGGTACAGTTGCCACAACTCACACAAGGATTTCAGAAGGTATTTAGGAGTGTTTCCATTATTTGAATGAGGATAAAACCCCCTCACCTGAGACTGAGTCAGCTTGAGCAAAAGGAGAGGTCCAGATCTGCTGAGTGCAGAGCTGCTTTGAGGATAATTAATTGTTGTTACCCCAGAAGCCACAGGTAAGAGGAGAGCTGAGCAAGGACTATATCTAGGATTACCTGTGCTACCCTTAGGCTGAGCTCTGGGTGTGAGTTCAGCTGGGCCTCACCTGCAAAAGTGCCTTTTACCCCCAGATCCACCTTCTCTTGTGCATCTCGATGTATTTAAGCTGAAACTTGGTTTCATTGATCAAGGCCTGAAATCGATGGGCATCAGAGGGCTGAGACACCGTCCAAATAAAGATAATACAAACAGCAATAAAATAGCACCATTGATTTTAAAATTCCCCATCTAAGGCTTTATAAAGTATTCATTAAATGTCTATTAGGATAAATTGAAAGCATTAGGAACTCGGGTAACTGGTTATGCAGATTTGCAAGTGTTTTTGGTTAATTTATAAATGCTACATCCACCCAGACAGAGAAGTAGACATTGATAATAATTATTCTGATCCGTTTTGTTATTCTCTGTAGAACTCAAAGTCATGGATATCACGCTATTAGAGACGGAAAGGGCTCCGTGTCCTTCTCTCCTGGATCTGTAGGTCAATAAGCTGAGGGAGGCGACTGAATTTTTCATCTGTTAAAAGGAACAAAGGCACATTTAGCGAGCAATTCCTGGGGCTCGTTGGCCAGGCCCTGATGCTGCTGATTACACGGTCGTTAAGATGCTTGGGGAGGGTCACACTTGTGAAGCACATGGTGAGTTGTATCGTTTTCACCCCTGGCAAAGAGGAGCTGCCTCGGTGCCGGTGGGGTGTGTGTCGTGTGTCCACGGGGCCGCCGCGGAGGACGCGTTTAATGGTTGTCAATCAACTGCAGAGCGGGGACGGGGTTATCACTCAACAGCAGAGGCTGGGGCACTGGAAAATGGGACCATAAAGCATCCCTGAGGGGCTGCTCCCTGGCTGGGACACAATTATTACTTGCTGCAACTGCGAGCAGGGAGAAGTGCTCCTGTGGTGCCCGTTGCGTGGGCAGAGCTGGGATTCCCCTTTTGTAGCAGCAACACCTGAGGGTGAGTCCAAACTGGCTGCCTGGGATCCCTCCAGATACAGAGTGAGATGGGTGCAGCCAGAGCAGGATTTGTGTTGGAGTCCCAGCGTCAGAAGGACGTGGAGCTGTTGGAGACAGTCCAGAGGAGGCCATGGAGATGCTCCAAGGGCTGGACCCCCTCTGCTCTGGAGCCAGGCTGGGAGAGCTGGGGGGGTTCACCTGGAGAAGGGAAGGTTCCAGGGAGAGCTGAGAACCCCTTGCAGGGCCTAAAGGGGCTCCAGGAGAGCTGGAGAGGGACTGGGGACAAGGGATGGAGGGACAGGACACAGGGAATGGCTTCCCAGTGCCAGAGGGTTAGATGGGATACTGGGGAGAAATTCTTGGCTGTGAGGGTGGGGAGGCCCTGGTACAGGTTGTCCAGAGAAGCTGTGGCTGCCCCAGCCCTGAGAGTGTCCAAGGCCAGGTTGGACAGGGCTTGGAGCAACCTGGGCTAGTGGGAGGTGTCCCTGTCCATGGCAGGGGGTGGAACTGGATGGGCTTTAAGGTTCCTTCCAACCCATTCCACTCCATGATTCTCTGAATCCTACCTGGCTGTGCAGGATCCTCTCTCCAGCAGCCATGGAGGGAGATCCAGGGATCACCTCCAGGACATGGGCCCTGCTGGCAGTTACAGGAGGTGAAATCTCTCTGCCTCCAAGACCTCAGCAGCTCCAGCAAGTAGCTGCTCCCTGAATGGGGTCATTAGTCACACTCTCTGCACAAACAAACTGGAGCACAAAGGGACCATTAGGATGCTCAGCTCCAGGAGGCACAGAGCAGGTCTCTGTTGCCTGACCGTGTGTTCAGATGTGAAGTCCTTGGCCTTACTTGGGGCTCAAACCACCTGTAATGAAGAATTACAGTTCTTAAGTGTAAATATCCCAGATTAGTCCTTTGCCAGGCCCTGTAAAGTATTTTCTGTGTATTCAGAGAGCATCATCTTCCTCACTGCAGCCTCCAGAGTGAGGGTTTGAAACATCTTGGAGGAGGGGGAGAAGGGAGGGTGGAAATAAAAACCTCCCTCCTGCTTATGGACTGGTTGCCTTTGTAGGGCAGGTTGGTCAGACAGCAGCCACTTCCAGAGGGTCCTCTGCCCCAGATCCTGGTATTTCAGAGGGTCGTGGTCCAAAACATCTGAGATGCAGCTCTGGGAGAGGGAGCCAAGAGTCCTGGTTGTCTTCCTAAGTCTGCTTTTGGGTGACACAGCATCCCCACCACAAATCACACAGGAAATCCCATCCCCATAAAAAGGATGTTATAGAGATGAATAGTCACTGAATTCCAGAATGGTTTGGATTGGAAGGGACCTTGAAGACCATCCAGTTCCAGCCCCCAGCCATGGGCAGGGACACCTTCCACTAGCCCAGGCTGCTCAAATAATGCTGAGAAAGCCTTGGCAGAACAGCACCCAACAGCTCATAATGCTCCATTTTTCCTTTAGCCCCTTTCCTCAACCTTCTTGCATTTCCTTGCCTCCCCATTCCCTGCTTCTCCTCCCGTTGGATGCTCTGAAAATACCTGGTTCGGCTGCTTTGTGAATTATTAGAGGCATTTACCATAGGCCCTCTCATTAATTATTCACAGCTGTTTTGTTCTGGGGCTCAGATGTAATTAATGGCTCAATTAATATTTAAATATTAACTATTTTTAAAAACCCAAGACATCTCTGTTAAGCTTGTCCATTGAGAAATAACAGGCAGGGCCAGCGAGGCTGGGCCAGGGAAGCTGCAGAGCTGGGAGTGGAGTGGGCAACTCGTCCTTCTGCCGGCACAGCTCCACGTGGGAAGCAGCCCTGGGATCAGAAAGGGTGGGAAAGGATATCTGGATGGTGACAGAACCTACAAGCCCCACCAGGCTCCCTGGGAAGGCAGGGAGGGAAGAGCAGGAGGTCTGGTTCTGTTATATCCTTGGGGAGCCACCATTGATGCCAAAAGCGGGAACTTCTCCATGGACTTGATGATCCAGAGATTCCTGATCTCCCCAGGATTTCAGATTTAAATCTTGCACAGCTGGGAATGTAGCTGGTGTTTCCATGCTCTCTTCCTGCTCCACATCCCAACAGAAGGAGAGGTGGAGGAAAACAGAATGGGGAAGAGGCACTGATCCAGCCCAAAACTTGGATGGAATAAACTTGGAACCCATGAGACATTATTCCAACCAGTGGGGCTGCCAGAGCCCCCCCTCCTGCACAGAACTCTGATGCTTTTTATGTCTTTGCTACTGGGGACAGTTAATTCTACAGGTGCATTGGTGAGAAATACAGAGCAAAGCAGGAAGTTGGAATTCTGTTTGATGGAAAAGGCTGAGATTTGGTTTTCATGGAGAAGACAGCATTTGGAGAAAGGCAGTGGGGAAGATTGGCTTGGGCTCAATGGGACATTTCAGTTTTATAGTTCTATAATGCTTGGGTTTTTTTACCGGATTTTTTTTATAAAAAGAAAGAAAACTCTAAAAGCAAAATAAGTTTAATAAATTAGAACAAAGTTAATGTGGAAACAAAATAAAAATACTCAGTTCTGACTGTAATGAAACCCGACGTCATCACCCTCAACTCCGCTCGCTTTCATTCGTCTGGTCGTTTCCCAACTGAAATTTCATCCGAACGGATTTCTCCCACCAACCCTGAGCGTCAACAAAACAACGTTTCCCCACAGAAGACTCAACCCAGGGGGAATTTCCCCCCCCCCCCTCGGGGAACAGTGCAGACACATTTCCTTTCGCTCTGCCCTGAGCTCTTCTCGGAGCTTTTCTCGTTCACTGAACATCTCCGGGCGCTCGGCGCTGACAGGCAGGAGCCGGGAGCGACGCCCTGAACAAAGAGCCACGGCCAAGACCCCGCTGGCCGCTCCCTCCTCCCGGCTCTCTCGGGCATGGAGCCTCTCGGGGATGAGGTTTATCCCACTGATTGGCTTTTTGCCTCCCGTTCACCCGGTGGTCGGGGAGGTCAGACCCACCTCCCGCAGTCTGACCCGCTGGGAGGTTTCCCCGCGTTCCGGCGGCGCGGGCGGGAAGACGCCGGTCCCTCTGCCGGGAATTCACGGGATGGGTTTCACTCGTGCTATATAAAGCATTCCTGGAGCCAGGTACCTCCGGGTGGTTTCCGCCAGCCCTCTGCTCGCATCCTGATCATCCCCGGGGGTGATTTACAGCCTCATCCCCCCCGTGCGGGCGCTGCCGGGGGCCCACCTCGCCCCAGCAGGCGCAGGGTCGGCTCAGCTCTGCACACCAACATCTACAGTAGCACAGCGGCTGAATAATAGATGGCTGGGGCTTTGTGAAGGTCCCGTAACCCGATCTCCCATGGCAGGGACACATGGACGGGATCGGAGCGGGGAAGCCGCCCGATAATGCGAGCCACGGTCACCCGATACCCGTCCCCCGAGCACGATCTGGTGCCCGGCCAATGGGTGTCTGCTGGGGAGGAAATGAGAGCCCGGGTTCCGAGGGACTGGCTGACACTCGCCTCCCCCCTCCCGCTCTCACAGCGCGGTGGGCGAAGGGCAGATGCTGCGGCAGCCACCCGCTCACACCCCGCCCTTCCCGGCCCCACGGCCGTGCTCCCCGCGCCCTCCGGCTGGAGGGATGTGGGATTCCCCGCCGTCCTCAGCGTCTGATTCTGGCGAATCGGGCACCCAAACCTCCATCACCACGGCCGGAGGAACCAGTCCTTCCTTCTCCTGCACTGGCCAAGGCCTGTGTTGGCATCGCTGTGTCCAGTCTCCTCCAAGGAGAGCACGTGTGGGAGCTTGCTACAAAATTCAGCTCCGTTCCAAGACTGGAAATGCATCATTCCAGCTTTGCCTAAGAGAAGCAGGCACAGCTCCACTGCAGCCAGCTCTGAGCAGGGAGGAATTCACTGGTGCTGCTTTCCTGTTTTCACAGACCTCAAACCCCCAAACTCTTCTTCCTCCTCTCCCACGGGGTAGAACGTGTGGGACGCAGCACTCCCCGTCCTACTGCAAAGCCCATCCTTGCATCCTGCAGTTTTCCACAGTGCTGCAGGGCAGGAGGCTGCTGCCCTGGGAGGAAGGAGGACATGTTCAAAAAATGCAGTTTCCAAAAAACTGCAGTGGCAGAAGGTCCCTGTTCCCAGGTGTTTGGGCAGTGCCAAAGGTTGCAGAAAGCTGGGAAAATCCACCAGATCTTGACTGGCACAGATTGTCCAGAGAGCTGGTGGATGATCCATCCCTGGAAGCCTTCAATGTCAGGTTGGATGGGGCTCTGAGCAACCTGGTCTAGTGGACCAGGTGGGTGTCCCTGCCCATGGTGGGTGGATTGGATTGGATGGTCTTTAAAGGTCCCATCCAGCCCAAGCAATTGTGTGATCCTCGGGGAGTAGAGCATCCCTGTTGCCAGAGGGTGAGAGAGTCCAGCTGAGCACTCAAGGGAGGAAGTGACACGTCCCAGCCCCACTGGTACCTGCTACCCCATGAGCCCCTCAGCTGACGTGTCTGAACATCCCTTTGCCATCCCATCTCAGCCTGTTCACACCCACCAGCTGCTCAATGGGAAGACAAACCTCTGGCAGGAGCTGCTGTGCAGAATCCGTGTGGGCCTGCCCGGCTGCACGGCCCGGGGAGGGCAAAGAGGTCTCAGTGTTTCCATTTCTTTGGGGAGCTCCCCCCTCTTTCAGGAATCTCACCCTCCATGCAGACACCTCCTGGTACTTTCAGCTCCCCCTTTGCCTTTCTCCTTGTTGCAGAGTTTCCCCTCTGGTTTTGTGCCACCACAGCACAGTCACGATGTGACTCGGGGCACGGCACCGCTCCGGGCACCACGCACGGCAAGGGCTCCGTGCCAGACTGGGATGCCCTCAAACATAACAGCAGTGGGAATGATATCAGCACGGCAAGGAGTGTGTGGGATGGATGGAATAATGGCTGGAATCACCTGCCGCGGTGTGGGACTGTACCGTGTCCCGACTGCTGAGGTGACCCGGGGTGGCAGGGTGGCCGCGCACACCCGCGCCTGGCACTGCATGCTGGTCACAGCTCCAGGAGCGGCTCCCGGGGCTGGAGATGTTCACCTCCAAACCCACAGGGAGAGAGGTTCGGTGAGATTGGAATAAAAATCAGTGCGGGTGGCTGGGAGGCGAAGAGAGGGGTCATCTCCCGCGGGAGGCGGGGGGAGAGCCGGGAAGAGGGTTCAACGACAGCGGTCACCGCTCCCGCCTGCGCTTGCTCTCACTAAATCCCGATCCAGCCCCGAATCCTTCTCGCCAGCACTTTCACCCGGCAACCCACGGCAGGGAAAGCTGGATCTGGACCAATTTAACCCAGGAGCCCGTCGCAGGGAAAGCCGGGGCAGGACCCAACACATGCTGGAAGCCGCAGCCGCCCGGATTTCCATCTGCCGCCCGGCTGCCGGCGATTTCCCCCTCGGAGTAACCCCGGTGTGGAGCTATTCCCCCCCCCGCAAACCCGACAGCCGGCAGCCTGCGCGTCCCAGCCCGGCCTCGAGCAGCCTCGGTGGGGCAGGTTCGCTGCCGGGGGCGGCGGGTGCCGCTCCCAAAACGCACCCAAAGCCCGTCCCAGCCCGGCTGCGGGAGCCGCGGCCCCGCCAGACGCGGGGCGGGATGCGGAGCGGGGGGCTCGGCCGCGGAGGGGCCCGGGGGGTCACCGGAGCCGGCGTCAGCTGTCAGGCACAGCCACAATGAGCCACCCTGGCTGCTGGTGGCCGCAGGGCACACGCAGACGGCGGGGCCGGGGAGAGCGAGGGGTGAGAGCGGAGGGTGTTGGGTTGGAGGAGGGGGAAAAAAGCGCAGCTCCTGCCCCGGCCTGTGCCAACAGGTCCAGGGAATCCCACTGAGTCACATCGGGAGAAATTCGGTTTGGGTACATAAGGAGGCTAAGGGAAAAAAAATGTAAAATAAGGTCAAAAAAACCCTGTAAAAATAATGTAAATTTAAAAAAGGTAAAAAGAATGTAAAAACCGACTCTATTTCTGCTCCAAACATTTCATTCAGCAGTTATTTGGTCTTCAGCTTTAGCCTGTTTTCACTTGTTATTTCCCAGTTTAGGGCTATTTAAGAACCAAATCACCATTTTGAGGCCCCCAAAAGGCCCAACTCCACCCTAAATCAATACTCTCCAACATTGTGTAATATTTTTCCCATTTTTACTTCTCTTTTGCCCTTGGGTTTCATGAGCAGGTTTCAATTCTGTTCAGGTGAGCTTGTTGATGAAATCCAGGTCAAGTGAAAGCTTTGTATGACATGGGCTTGGAGAGGAAAAAAAAAAAGAAAAATACAGCTTGAAACATGATTGTTGTGTTTTTATTCCATTAAGAAGTTCCACAATATTCTGTAAATTAATTAGATCTGTTCAGGTTTGCTGTTTTATCAAAAGCCTCAGTAAAGCTGATTGTTTATTGAGTTGAAGGAATTTCTAATGGACTTTATTTTTCCTGCTCAGAAAGATAAACCCCAAATCCTATCTGCTCTTTGTGGCTCTGGAATAAAATCTTGGAAGTCAAATTTAAGGTACCTAAAGGATGAAGGATCTCGGATTTCCATCTCTGTTTACCACCTGGACAGCCCATCCTTGGCCAAGTGACAGCAAGGGATGAGGTGAGAAAGAAAAGACACTCAGATGGAACCCTGGAGACCACCCTGGTGAGGTTGGTGACAGTGGGAGGACTCTCACATGGGGTGGCTTTGGTTCTTGGTCCTCCTCTTGGCCTCACAGCCACATCTCCAGAGCAATCCCAAGGGCACAATAAGTTCTCACACTCACCTGCCCTTCCCCTCTTGCTGCCCTTGAGTGTCTGGACCTGTTTGCTGGTTCTTGACCATCATTTTTGCAAGGCAGCATCAGCTGCGGGACCTCTGTGGTCCCACCAGTCTTCCTGCAGTGCCACCAGGGGGGCTGGTTACACGGAGTGCTGGGAATGGGGGTTCCCTTGGGGGCAAAGAAGGGGTTAAAGAGGGGCTGTGCGGAGGGATGAGTAAACGAACACGGTTCCGGGGCATCTGCCAGTTTGTGAATGCAAAATCTGTTCTGAAGGAACAATTTTGGGCCGGTCACGCCCTCCCTTGCAGAGGTTGGATGATGTGTGCCCCGAGTGCCCGGTGCCACAGGGCCCCCTGAAGGCGAGGGGCGAAGAGCTGAGTTCCAGCGAGTTGTCCGGCGGCTGGGAGAGACGAGGAGGAGGAGGAGGAGGAGGAGGAGGAGGAGGAGGAGGGGGGCCGGGCTGTGTCCTCGCACAGGGAGGATTCCCAGGACACCCCTCATTGTCCACACGCTGTTCCCAGCTGCTGCCCTGCCCGCCGCCGGCCCATCTCCATAACGTGAGCTGACACGGCTCCTGCGGGGAGACGTGGGATTGAAAACCCTCCCTGCAAACCCTCTAATTGGAGTTAACTTTTGCCCTGGGAGTGACTCCATTACCAGGGAACCCCGTGGAGGGCCCGGGGTAAATCGGGGTTTGATGGGTCCGAACAAAAGTCGTTTTTTCCAAGGCTCCCCTCAGCTGCACACCAGACTTTCTCTCATCCTTTCCCCTCCCATCACCCTCTTTCCTCCATTCCTGATCAGCTGCTCTCTGACTGGTAAAATGTTTACACTCCATGCAGATCCAGAAATCAATTAGAGACACATTTAGCTGACATATGGCTCCTCCAAACCCACCGCCTTGACTGACACAGCCAGAGGGAATAAAGGACCTGGGCTGGAGACCCTGTGTCCCACCCTTATGGACACCAACCCTTTTTAATGACCCTTTAAATCAGTTCTGCTCGAGGGGTACAGGCCAAAGCCATTATCCCCTGACATTTATGACCAGGACTCGCTGGTTGTTCTGTCCCTACGGCTCCTGCAGCCGCTGGTTTTACCCAGCAGGAAACTGGTAATTCTTCTCTTCCCCAAACATCAGCTGGGCTGGGAGATCTCAACCTGCCCAGTCTGGAAAGAGCAGCAAATGACAAGGACTGGTGCCAGGGAAAAGGGGAGGGAGGGAGGGAATGATTTTTCCATCACTTTGTCGGGAACACTTCTCCCATTGCTTCAGCTGACCCCAGTCAAAGTGGACAAGACTCAGCAGCCCCCACAGCTGGTTCTCACCTGCAGAGGTGGACAGATGGCCATCAGAGCAGAAAGATGTTCCAGAAAAGCTCTGGCCAAACCCAGCTCCTGCACAACAAGCTGGTTGCAAAGAAAATGTCCTTTAAACACTGAACTAATGCACTGCAGAGGATCTTCCTCCTTGGTGTCCGCCTGCCTTTGCTCTCCACTAATGTATCAGCCAATGAAAGGCCAAAAAGAATTCCTACAGTGCTTCCACAGAGGCCCCACAGCAGGGGATGGAAGAGGAATGGTGTTCAGTTGGGAGAGCAGAGGGTGGAGAGCTGGTACACGAGGATGATGGCCAGGCAGGGAGAGAGGGACGGTGGGAGCAGGAAGGCTGGGGGGACAGTGGCAGGAAAATGCCACCTTTGGGCCACCAGGCTGCCCATCAGGTTTGATGCAAATCCTAAGCCACACAGCTTGTCTTAAATATACCACAAAACCTGCAGCCTACCTGGGAAGGGCTCCTGCCCCACCACCCTCTGGTGATGTCCCACACATCCAGCTTTCTCAGGGGAAGGGGATGCAACAAACTTGTGGTTGTTCATCACTCTGCATCCCTGTGCAGTAACACAGGGTGGGAATGGAGATGCCACAGCGATACAGAGAGAGGGGACAGCAGATCAGCCGGAATTCAGGCTGGGCACAATATCCAGAGCTTCCATCTAAATTAGTTTTCTTCTTGGTTTTCCCGTTAATGTTTGCTCTGAGTTCCCGAACACCCTGTGTGAGACTCAGCAAAAGCCAAGCCCAGCTGTGCTGCAGGTCGGGTCCTCCCCGTGTCACCCGCCTGTGGCCGTGTGTCCTGCTGGCATCACCCCTGCACCACTGGAGGCACGAGGCCAATGCTGCCCCCACCCTCTGCCCCAGCACTGCTGGGTCTGACCGGCCCAGTGAGAGGCAGAGCACTTCCCTGCCTCTGCCACGTCCCTCTCCGAGCACACAACCTGGCATTTTCCATCCCGGCCATGGCTGGGAAATCTGGATCTTCCCCAGTGATCTCCACTGATGAAAACTTCTTAGGAGAGGGACCTGTGACAGGACAAGGGGCAATGGTTTCACGCTGACAGAGGGCAGGGTTAGATGGGATATTGGGAAGGAATTCTTCCCTGGGAGGGTGGTGAGGCACTGGCACAGGTTGCCCAGAGAAGCTGTGGCTGCCCCACCCCTGGAAGTGTCCAAGGCCAGGCTGGACAAGGCTTGGAGCAACCTGGGCTAGTGGAAGGTGTCCCTGTCCATGGCAGGGGGTTGGAACTGGATGAGTGTTAAGTTCCCTTCCAATCCAAACCATTCCATGATTCTTCCACTGGCCAAGCACAAACCCTGGGATGCAACAGGCTAGTCCCAAACCCACATCCCTTTGGTCCCACCATGCAAATTTCCCTCTGGACATACAGCGACAGCAGGAGATCACTCATCCCTCCTCCAACCTCCACGGGAAGCCCATCCATGCCCAACGCTCCCCAGGGATGCCACGGCAGGGTTTGCATCCAGCCAGACCTCGCCAAAAGAGGTGGGGAGCGTGGGAACACCAGGGACCTTCTTCTCCTGGGCCGAGCGATGCCACTTCTTCGGGACAGCGGGAAGGAAACCATCTCTCAGCCCGGGCTCCGGGGCTGCAGCCGCTGCTGCATCGCCCCATCTAGTGGCAGTGGGTGGCCAGAGGGACCTTCTGCGGCCCATTAAGGCGGGAGGATCAATGAACGGCTGCCCCTCGCTGAGTATTTTTAGTGTGCAAATGTTTCACGCTGTGATATATCTCCCCTGGTCGGGGCTCTGCACGTCTCCATTTCCTCCCAGCATCACCAGGATGCCTCTGCAGCCAGACTGACGAGAGCCTGCTCGCAATTATAACACGAGGAACCACATGGACGGGGCTGGTCCCTGCGAGGAGAGCTGGGGGCTCTGGTAGTTCCAGTAAAGGTACAACGGTTTAAGTGGAAATGACTGGTATTGATCCTGGCAGGCAGATAGCAGCAGAAGTAAAAATAAGCTGCTCTCAATTAACCTGCATTGATCTGAATTAAAAGAAAAATGGATCAGCCCTAAATAAAATACTAACCTCTCCAGTCAGGGAGACTAGTGGTGGGTGGCTTTTTAGCAGAAACAGGTGTTTGAGACGAGAAAGGAAATGCCTGGTTTTGAAGTGCAGTTCTGGTGAGGAAAGCAGTGGCACAGGATGGGATGCTCCTCGTGTTTTTCCCCTCTGTGGGTGACTTCCCTCGGTTTGCAGGTAGAAAGGGCTGGTTTGGGGAAACCAGGCTCCACGAGTCCACCAGGAATGTGTCCCACGGCACCACCAAGTGCAAGAGGCTGGAAAATAGTCAGTGGATAGATGGGATTGCTCAGCCTTGGCAGCTGCAGACCCCCTGAGGTGGTCAGGGGAGCAGGACCCTGAGAGAGGCCAGTAGAGGAGAAACAGACCTCTTTCCCCCAAAACAAAGGGAATTTTTTTGAGTAAAAATGGTGGAGAAACAAGCCCAAGTCCTGCCTGTTTCTCTCTGGATGGTGCTTTGAGTGCCATGAGCACCACAGAACTGTGCTGAATCTTTCACTCTCTTCTTCTGGACCTCAGGCTCTGTGTCAAGGCTAAAAGCTCATTTGCATCAATCTAATCAGCAGAGCTGACACAGGAGCTGTGAAAGACAACATCATCTTCCCCCATGGAATTGATAACACACTGCACAATTCCTGGAGGGCTACAGGCTGCCAACAGACACAGTCCCTGCTCCGTTCCAGGGCCACCAGCTCCAGGGAGGAAGGGAGTGAGGATGCAGCCGAGACCTTGGATAAGGGGAATTCTCCACTCGGGCTCTGTGCTTGAGCCTGTCTGCAGTTTGAACCTTCCTGCTTTCCCATGGGGAATTTGGTTGAGGAAGAAACAGGAGAAACTAATGCAGAGAGCAGATGAGGGTGGGAAATGATGCAGAGCTCCTCCTCAGCCGAGAGGGGCTGTTGTACCTGAACTTGTCACCTCATCACCTGCCCAAGAAGTGCAGACAGCGCTCAGCACTAATTCTCCAAAGGTTTCCCTTGGATGGCACAAAGGAGCAGGATTCCCTGTCCCTGTCCCCCTCAGCATCCTCTGCTCCACATCCCTGGGGATCCTCTGCCCAACACCGGGGCTTTTGCTGGAACTTCTCCTTCAGGTCCCTGTTCTCTCTCATTCCTCTAAGCTGAGTTTAAGTCCGTCTCCTGACCCACAGCTCCATCAGAACAACTCCTCACAGCAATCATAGGGATATCAACAGTGAAAGCCCCTCCCTGGGCAGTGTATTCCTGAATAAACTCAGGAACTGGCCTTCCCTCCCTTCTTGCTCTGCTAGAGCTGTCACTCAGCTGTCACCACTTCAGATGAACCACCACCTGAGAATGTAGAAACAAGAAAGCTTCTTGTTTAGTAAGAAATATAGATGTAAAATTCTTGTTTCTTGTTAATAAGAAATATAGAAATATTTAGTAAGAAATATAAACTGGAAAAAGTCAAGAGATAAAAAAGAAAGATCTAGGAAAAAAAACCAGTGTGGGCAAAAAAGACAGGACCAGTGAGGGGACACAGTACATGTTTAAATCATAGGATGAGGGTTTGGGATGGAAGGGAGCCTAAAACTCATCTCATTCCACCCCCTGCCATGGCCAGGGATACCTTCCACTAGCCCAGGTTGCTCCAAGCCCTGTTCAGCCTGGCCTTGGACACTTCCAGGGATGGAGCATTGGTAAGATGTCCCTGCATGGAAGGAGTAAGAGGGCAGGAGGATAAGCCAAGGGTTCGAAGAGCAGCCAGGAGTGCTGAGATCCAACAGGCTGGAGAACTGAGTCCCAGGGAAGGAGCTGCAGAGAAGGAAAGAGTGGAGGAACCGGAACGTATTCCCCTGAGCTCACAGCTCCTTGTCTCAGGCTGAGCTCTGGGACAGACCTGTCTAATGGGCACTAATGAACCTCCTGCCCGAGCAGCTCAGAGTGAACAGAGCTGCTCTCCTGGGAGGGTGGGAGAGGGATTTGTGGTGAGGAGAAAAGCTGGCATTGCCCCATGCAGATGGATCTGTGTGCCAAACCTCTGCCCGGGGGAGGGAGAAGCGTCTGCTCTCCCGACTTCCCTCAGCAGGATTCCTAAATGGAGAATAACACAACCTCAGGCATTAAAGAGGGAGACATGGATGGGCTCTGAGATCCCCAGGTGGGCAGAGCACCCAGACTCTGCAGGAGTGAAACTTGGACATACTGACTTTCCAAAATGATGTCTTTGCAAGGAAATTCACAGCTCACTGAGATTAAAATACTCTTCCCCCTTCTCCCCAAGCTCCATTGCTTCCACATAAACCCCAATGAACCCGCCCATCTTCCCCTTCCATCTGTTTTTTGTTAACTTTGGGCACAGCAGGTTTTTCCCTCTTCTAATTTTATCTAAGGATGCTGAACACAGCTCGTGGAGAGATTCAGACCCAGGTTGAGGTGAGCACCCACTCTCCAAACCTGGCTCTTCCCATGAGCTCTCCCCATGCTTGAGGAGGTTTGGTGCTCAGTGCCTGTTGCTGGTTGGGCTTTCTTTGCCTGTACTGTTCTCCTCTTCTTCCTTTGCTTTTTCTTGCTACTACAAAAAAGAAAAAAAATCCCCGCACTTGACTTACCTGCCACGTAAACTTCCCAGTCCTAGAGCAGACAGTGTCCCTGGCACAGTAATTGTGCCAAAAACTGAAGCAGAAGGATGGATTCCAAGTCACTGGAGACAGCTGGAGTTTCCCAGGTGTTGGGCGAGGACCCAGACTCAGGAATGCCCAGGTGGTGATGAGGAAGGAGAGCAGACATCTGGTTCTCTGGTTCTGGAGACCACAAAACCTTTCAGGGTGTGTGTATTCCCCAATAACTGCACGAGACCACCGGCTGCTGAGGACAGCAGGCTGGAGGAGGGACCTCAAACAGACAATTTTCAGCTTCTACAGCTCCCCCAAACTATTCCTGCTTGTGGGCATGGATGAGAGGTCTGGAACAAGCAGCCTGAAGGGATGACCAAGGGTGTTTTCCCTATAAACCCTTTGGAAGAGCAAGGGCTGAAACCCAGGAAGCCTTGGAGGAGCCGTGCTGGGAGGTGGGGGAACACAAAGCCTGCAGGGAGCAGCAGCTTCTCAGGGAACTCTCTGAAGACCAGGATCACTCCACCCCAGCAGGATCACCCTGCCTTGGGAGAGAGGAGAGCAAGGAGAGGGGACATCAACAGAGCATGGAAGTCCTTGGGAGATGGACACCTCCTGCAAGGGAAATCCAACCAGTGCCACAAGCCTGAGGCGTCTCACTGAGGCCGTGGGGGGCCAAAGCACACTCAGGCAGTAAGTCTGGATTTTAGTGATTGCTTTTGCTCAAGGACAGAGGCGTGAGAAATGTCTGGCAGCCCTACTGAGCACTGGAAAGGTGGGTGGGCAACAGCAGGTGATGGCACATGTGCAAATCCACTCCTTGGCATCGCCTTGTGAAATAGGGGTTGAAGCAGAAATAGGGACAATGGGGTTTATTTGCAGGAAAAAAATGTGTTTAAAGGTGGAAACCAAGTGAGAGAATTCTCTGGATGTCTCGTGACCTGACTGCAAAACAAGAACAGCCTCGAGCTTCTTTCTAAACCCTGAGCATCAGCACTGCTTAACCAACGTCAGCAACAGCTGCAGAGCAGATTCCAGCTGCTTCCCAGCTGCCTCCCAGGCCTGCAGCCAAAGGCAGCACCGAGCAGGACCTGACAGGTCCCACCAACTGCCAGCTCAGGGCTTAGGAGATGCTCCATCCCGTGGCCTGGCCACGGGCTCACCAAAGAAAGCAAATCTCTGACTTAGTGAGACACCATGAAGAGAAAACTCCCCTGTGCAGGTGACATTTCTTTGTGAAAGGTCTGAATTCGTGGAACCATGGGATCATTTAGGGTGGAAAAGGCCTCTAAGATCATCGAGTCCAACAGTTCCCCAGCACTGCCAAGGCCACCACTGACCCGTGTCCCCAAGTGCCACATCCACACAGCTGTTAAATCCCCCCAGGGATGGGGACTCCACCACTGCCCTGGAAGTTGAACAACCCTTTCCATGAAGGCATTTCCTTAATATCCAACCTAAACCTCCCCTGGCACAACTTGAGGCTGTTTCCTCTTGTCCTGTCAGTTGTTCCCAGGGAGCAGAGACGGACCCCACCTGGCTCCACATCTCCATCCTGTCAGGGAGTTGTAGACAGCAAGAAGGTCCTCCCTGAACCTCCCTTTTTCTGAATAAATGTCCCTGGAAGCAGAGGGATCGGGAGATCCCATCCTCCTCTCCCAAGGCAAGCTGAACTGGTGCCATTCCCAGCACACTCTGGCATGGCCAACCAAACAAACACCCCCCCCTTGGAGACCCACCCCATCACTCTTGGAGATGGCAAGAGGAGACAAACCACCCCTGGCCCACCCAAGGTGGGGTCTCCAGGCTTTTCCATGGACACGGGCAGCTTTAAGGACCTACCGAGAAGAGCACAGAGCTGCTCCTCCACACTCCATTTCCAGGCAGTGCCTACGCCAAGTTATGGGATCTACTAGTTGCAAAGAGACACAGAGTCTAACCTGCCTCCTGGCACCTCACTCTCATTGATTTCAGATAGGAGTTGGGTGCCAGAGGAGGAGCGAGGAGCGAGCCCAACCGCCTGGGCTTGGGCTGAAACGCTGCCGCTTCCCCAAATCGTTGCTGCCTCACCATCCAGTCTGCAGCTATTTCAGGCACTAACCGTGTTCCCAGATATGCACTTAATGCTGGGAAAAGGGTGGCCCAACAGCCTGGATGTAGGGAAAGACAGGTGTTCTCCTTCTTGTGTGTAGAAGGATGGATGGAGAGCAAGGGGACGAGCAAGTCGCTGCGCCTCTGTGGAGTTCCCTTTTGTCAGTAAAAGAAGAAGAATTTCCCAAGCAAATTGACCTGCTGGGCACTCAAATTAGTGTGTGGATTTGCATCTTTTCCTTCTGTAGCTGACTCTCAGGAGAGCCCAGCAGCGGAAGGGAGCAGAAGTGGATGTCACTTCCCACAGCTTCCAGCGGCCAGTGCTGCTCCCTCCAGGGTTCAGACAGCAGGACTGCCCCAGACTCCACACTGCTGCCTCAGTTTGGGTTCCTGAGCTGGGTTTGGAGCCTTTTTTTTTTTGATTATTTGGAGAGCACAATTATTAGGGAAGCCCTTTAATTTTTCCGTTTTGGAAGAACCCCAAATGGGCTTCCCGGCAAAACTAATGTGCAGGCGCTCGGCATTAAGCACTGAGTAATCCTGGAAGTACAGACCTGATGTCTCTACAGGCAGCAATAAACTTTTCAGCACAATATTGTAACCTCAACTCTTCCTCCTTTAATGGCTTTCCTCTGTGCCATTAGCAGCGCTGCAGAACTTCCCAGGCGCTCCAAAGACAGCGGGATCTTGGGAGTCAGGGCTCAGGTGAAGCCATTCCTCCAGCCTCCTTGGGTTGGGAATGCTGCCTGCAGGGTAAACACATATGGAAATCCTGGCCAGGGCTTGAATGCTTCTGGCCTTTACTCTGTCCAAGGCCAGTCTGGATGGGGCTTGGAGCAACCTGGGAGAGTGGAAGGTGTCCCTGCCCATGGCAAGGGGTGGGACTGAATGGGTTTTAAGGTCCCTTCCAACCCAAACCCTTCTGGGATTCTGTGATTTGGTGCCAGACTGGGAGCAGTGAAAGAGGATGGGGAGATCCTCCACACTTCTCTTCCTCAGAGCCACCAGAGTCACACCTGGAAGATGAGCTGGTTTCTCATCCTGGGATGGGTCGGTGTACGGCTCAAACACCAAGTGCCCAGAAATCAGACAGGTCACACAGAGGTGGGATTTGAACCCACAAGTGTGTTCAGTGTCCTTAGTCTTGACCCCAGTACAAGAAGCTCTCACATGCATCTCCCCCAGGCAGTAGGAGCACCTCAGCTTCCCAGAGCAGGGGCCAGGGGAGAGCAGGAAAGGGATCCCCAAGATAAAGCAGGGATTGAGGATCATGGGTGAGCCCCTTGTATCACAGGGGGCTCGAGGGATGGGTGTGTGGGAGGTCCACATGCCAACATCTCCTGGCTCCTGTGGGCAGCCGTCCCTGCCAGGGACTACTCTGGAGCCAGAGATGGATATGGAGGGGTGGTGTAACTTCAGGAATATGAGCAGATCTTACTCAGCTGATGACAACAGGTTGTCCAGGATGGACCACAGCTCCCATCAAAGTGCAGCACACTGGGAAGGAGCAGGACATTTAGGAATGTAACTGATTGTCTTGTGACACCTCTCACCTCAACATCTGGAAAGGAGAACTCCCTTCCAGCTAGAGGGATGAAGATAGGGTCTGGAAAACCAACTACAGAGGTGTGGGAGCATTCCCAGAGAAGAGCCAGCTCAATTCCCAGCTGTTTTCCTGCTGCTCTGCCTCTGGGTGGCTGAGCCGGCTACGGAGGCAAAAACCTGGGGCTCTGGAGAGCCCTTCATCAGCTCAGCTGGCTCCCTGCAGGCAATTAAAAAGCACTAAGGCTTGGCTTGGAGGCTGAGCCAGCAACAGAACCTGGAGCAAATTGATGCGAGGAGGAAGAGGAGTTCCTGCCACTCAGCATCCTGAGCTGCCCCGGAGCAACCTCGTCTGGAAAGGGGACAGGGCTGGGCTGGCTCTGCTCCCTCTGACTGCACTGCATGAGGCTGGGGGAGATGCCATGAGCTGGGCAGCACTGGCAGGGGACCCAGGGGAGGTTGAGACCCCCAGCCCCTCTCAGCTATTGGTGTCTCTGACCTTGGAAGGAGAACCTCTTGAGTGACACCGGGGCGCTGTGTCAGTGGGGGAAGCCTGGGAACCTGCATCAGCAAGTTTCAGCTCTCAGCTCTTTTTCTGCTTCACAAACTTAAGGATGTAACACTCCCCTTCGAAGGCAGACAGAGCTTTCTGTATTACAAAATAAAAAAAAAAAATAAATTATTTAAAAAAAAGTAAAAAAGGCAAATTTTCTCCTGGAAACAATTTTCGAAGCCAAACTGGCAAAGTTCAAAATTGTGTGAGACAGAAGATACTTTTAGACACTTCAGAAAAAGGTCAGTGAGCTAAATATCCCAACCAAGGACCCAGCTGGGGTCACCAGGGATGTCAGGGCTGTCCTTGGGGTCCTGGGCTAAGAGCTGAGGGAGCCCCTGGCTCCTGTCCCAGATGCATCTCTGCACCTGGTGCTTGGATGCCCTGTCCTCAGCCCTGGGAGCTCTGCTGAAGAAATCTGTGCCCAAGAGCCCAGGAGCAAGAGAATTACTCAGAGATGACCCAAACCCACTGAGTCCTTCAGGAGGGAGACCCTCCCTTCCTCCTCCTGCTGCCTGCAGGTGACTTTGGATGACACCACGTGCCACCCAAACCAACCAGGAGCAAACAGCGCTACCCAAGTGCTGCACAGCTCCAAATGCTCCCAGGTCACTCTTCCAAGCCTGCTTTGGGCTAAAGAAAATATCTCTGGAAAAAAATTCCAACTTTTCCCTGAAGTTTCAGATTCAGGCCTAAGGAAGACTGTCCCTGGGAGGAGGACAAGCAGTGAAGACTTACAGCTCCTCAGCTGGGGTCCCCACCACAGCTTACAGTGATCTGCACTGGGACACGGATAGCAGCTTCCTGGGAGCTTCCTTGGAGGTCTGGGGACACACCCTTGGGTTTATCTCACACTGAGCATCAAAGCACAACCCCAGTGGTTTGTACCAGGGTGCTGGACTGAGCACAGTTCCCTGGGCTCCAGGGGAGCCCAGCAGAGCAGCAGGATGTGGTCAGGGAGGATGGGAGCTGACAGCTCACACGCTCCCAGCTCTAAGTGCTTGAGTCTTGCTCTAGCAAAGTAGGTCACGCCGAGAGGCTGAGCAGGACGGGTGTGGTGTCAACATCAGCATCAACATCAACACTGCGAGGCACTGCTCCCTCCCTGGGCTCCCCCTGCACTGAGCTGCTCCTGCCTCTCCCTGGCAAAGCCCTGGAGAAGGAGAAAGGCCCTGGGAGGAGATGGAGACAGCCCAAGCCTTGTATGTGCAGAAGGGGGGAATTTTCTGGAGATGGAGCCTGCTGCCTGCAGGAAAATCACGGAGTGTTTTGGGTTGGAAGGGACCTTAAAGCTCATCCTGTTCCAGCCTCTGCCATGGGCAGGGACACCTTCCACTAGCCCAGGTTGCTCCAAGCCCCATCCAACCTGGCCTTGGACACTTCCAGGGATGGGGCAGCCACAGCTTCTCTGGGCAACCTCTGCCAGGGCCTCACCACCCTCATTGCAATAAACTTCTTCCTCATATCCCATGTAAACCAACCCTCTTTTAGTTCCAGGAGAGGGGCTCTCCCTTCCTCTTCACCTGTGCTCATCACTTCAGCCTTTCTCAGTTGTCAGCCGTGGAGGGGATGGATCCAGATCCCTCTTCTGTCCTCCCACCACCACCTGGAATCACTGCCCCGCTCAGGATGGACCTTGGGACCCGCGACCGCCCGTGACAGCGGCAGGGAGGGAGACAGGGAGGGAGGGAGGGCGCTTCTCTCCAGTCTGGAGCAAGTAAATAAATAAAGAAATAAGTCATCCCCAGAGCTCCCCAAAGGTGCCATTAAGGAGCAGAGAGTTAGTGATTAGTGGCAACAGGAAAGGGGGAAAAAAATTATAAACAAAGAAGTCATCGTGGTGTCCGTGGGGAGAGCACTTCTAAAAATCCTTTAACAGGGCTCATTAAATATGCATGGCCTCAGTGGCTGGCTATACATCCTGATTAGCCCATGACTTCAGCTCCTGGAGTCCAGGGTGTTCCTGCTCCTCACCATGGAAATAAAAGCAGGTGGACCAGGGCAGTGTGGTCAGCCAGACACCACCACCCATGGAGCCCTGAGAAGCATGGCACAGCGGGCACAGGGTGCAGAATGGGTCCTGCCCGTTCATTCTGGGTGAGAAACAGTGAGAGAGGAGGAGGAGAAGTCAACAGGGACCAAAAAGGCCCCACAGACCCACTCTGAGGTGTTTCCTTCCATCTCTGGCAGCCTCTGTCTTGACGTTCGGCTCAGGGAAGGGGAACCTTTGGAAAACATCCTCCTGTTTTATCCTGGTCTGCTGAAGCCCAGCGGCTGAGGTGCTGCAGGAGGGTGTCACACTCACAAAGACCAGGTGACAGTGTCCCCCCTCTGCCCTCCATCCTCCCTTGCTCTTCTGCTGGAGAACATGCAGCTCACCCACTCAATCAGAGGAGCAGCTCAAGGCCTCTTTTATCCCCCCTTTCCTTTAATGATATGAATATTTTATTACTTTTCATTGGAAAAAACATGCAAATGAATGTGTGTGGGAAGGCCCTGGAGCCTTCCAATGTTAACAAAACAAGTAAACATGGGTTGTCCTCCTTGTGAACGATGTTAACACAAACATACAGATGTTCTACAATCCATAACCTCGCAGGAAACTCAGGGGCTGGAGGCTCTGCTGCCACAGCAACTCACTTTGGAGTTCAAAGGTTTCTGATTTGCTCATCTGGTTGTATTTTTCCAAGCAATTTGAGGCTTCCTTTTCCCTGTTTCAGTAGGATCAGAAAAACCCATGGCTGTACAGGACATCAGGGCTGGAGTGGATGAGTTCCTGGAATCCAGTTCCAACCCCCTGCCATGGGCAGGGACACCTTCCACTAGCCCAGGTTGCTCCAAGCCCTGTCCAGCTTGGCCTTGGACACTTCCAGGGATGGGGCAGCCACAGCTTCTCTGGGCAACCTGTGCCAGGGCCTCACCAACCTCACAGGGAGGAATTTCTCCCCACTATCCCATCTCACCCTGCCCTCTGCCAGTGGGAGGACATTACTCCTTGTCCTGTCCCTTCATGCCTTATCCCAAGTCCCTCTCCAGCTCTCCTGGAGCCCATTTAGGCCCTGGAAGGAGTTCTAAGGTCTTACCAAAGCTTTCTTTTCTCCAAGAAGTCATCATAAACAATGTGCTGACGTCCCTGCTTGGGAACAGAGATGAAACCAGGAGTCACAGAATCTCAGAATGCCAGAATGGTTTGGGTTGGAAGAGACCTTAAAGACCTACCAGTGACAACTCCCTGCCACAGGCAGGGACCACTGCATATATTCACATGGTCTTTTACTGCCTGAGCTAAAGGTTAGAGCTCTAAAAACCTCTCATCCAGTCTGGCTGCTTTCGGGAGAGGGATCCTCAAAGAGAAAATCTGGAAAAGTCCAAGCAACTAAGATTTCATTATTGCCCCAAAACATCCGGTGAGAAGGAGCAGGAGATTTATTGCTGTCGATTTTTAGCCACTGATCTTGCAATTAAAAGTCTTGTGCAACAGGAACTCTCCCAGTTCAGATGATTAAAAGTCCTACAAATAGCACATTTATTTACCAAAAGTCGTGACATGGCACATTATTTGTGTGGGATCTGTGCTGGGTTTGGAGAAAAGGATAGAAAAATAGGAGTGTGACGGGAGAAAAGAGAAGAAAATATTCCAAGCTGGGTTGGGTGGGGATATGAACAACCTGGTCTAGTGGAAGGTGTCCCTGCCCATGGAAGGGGATTGGACTAGATGAGCTTTAAGGTCTTTTCCAACCCAAACCAGCCTATGATTCCATGAAAATTCAGTAATTTCAAGTCAAACATCGATGAGCAAAGCAGCCTCCGAGATTGGATCCATCAAGAAAGATTCCTGGATTTGAGTTCTTTGGGTACTTGGGGTGTAAGAAAAGGAGTATACAAGGTCCTGCTGCACTTCCCCACGTGTCACAACACTGGCAGCTTCCTCCTGCTTTTCTTCTTGCTTCCAAATCCCTTCTGCTTTCATCCATCACCCACTGAATTGTGTGTATGAAAGGTGGGAATATTGACTGGGAAATCCTGTCTATGGGGTTCTCTCTGAGAAGCACCATCTGCACAGGGCAGAGGGGAGGCTCCCTGCGACCAAACCCGTCTCTTCCCAGATCCGAGTCCCACGGCTCCCTCAATCACTTCCATAAACATCTCCCTTTGAAAGAGCAGCCTGTTTTTCTCACTGCTTAGCCTGGCCTGGGCCAGTGGGTAGAGTAATTATGTAAATTCTGCCATCAGAATGATTAGCCATTCCATTTCAGCCAAGAAAATGCTGGAAATTGGCTCATGATTTATTCCGCTCTCTTATTTCATCTCGTCCTTTTCACGTGGCTCTGGGGTCTCCCTGCAGCTCGCCGGCCAATTAGTGGAATCAAAGGAGCCACATCCAAAAGCAGGTCTTAAATGCAGCTCAGGTCCACGGATGGCTCTGTTCCCCAGGAGCTGAGGAAGTGACACCTCCCTTTCCCTGGGGTTCCTCCACCAGGCTGGACCCTTCTCCTCCACGTTCAAGAGCCCACCTCCTCGGGGGACGGGCGGCTCTCGAGTTCATGGGTTCCTCTGTGAAGTGAAGCTCAGCAAAAGATGAAAGATTTTGATCTTTTAAACCTAAAGTAGTGGTAAAACTACTCAAACAGGAACCCTGCTCCCAGATGGAGGTAACCAGGAGCGGCTGAGCCTGGAAGGGACCACACTCCTTCCTTTGCTGGCCGTCCTGGGTGGCAAAGCACGTTCCCAGAGCTCCCCATGGGATCTCCAGTGCCTTCCAGGGAAACCTTCCATGGCCTGACACATCTCTCTGTCAAGAAATTCCCCTGGGCACTTTGTTTGGAATTAAAAGCCCCCTTCCTCTTTGCTGCATTCCTTTTAGGCCTTGGCTTGTTCCCTCCCTCCCTGCACAGTCGTTCTGCTGAGACACAATTCTCTGTCTTATCCACTGGGAGATGCCCCCCCTGCCATCACTTATCCCTGGTCTGACTTGATTTTTATTCTGATGCCTTAAAACTTTAGGCACTTCCCATATCTGGAAGCCTGAGAGCTCCATGAGGTGTCCAGAGGGTCTTCCTGGAGCTGAGCAGAGCCAGGACATCTTCTCCCTGCCATGCCCTGAGATCTGCACTGTGTCACCGCTTGTGCCAGCTCACACATCTGTCACCTCCTGCTCACAACACACCTCCTCTAGTGCAAGGTGTCCCTGCCCACGGCGGGGGGTTGAAAAGAGATGTTCTTTAAGGTCCCTCCCAACCTAACCCATTCCATGATTCCATGATTCATCCTCCCCCCTGTGACCCATGGCAGTGTCCCCAAGCACACAGACCCGCTTGGGTCCACGAGGACAGTCCAAGTGCCTTCCCTGCCTGCACAGGGACAGGTTGTCCCTCCCGGGAGGAGCTCAGCCGTGACCCCCGGGGAGCGATTTGTCTCCTGCTGCCCCGTCTCGGGTCTGTCTCCTCCTGCAACCTGTAAGTGGAAGTGACTCCCGAGCGCTCCCAGGGCCACCTCCCCATTTATCTCCATGAGAGCGGTGACACCCTGGACAGTGATACATGAGGTGACACCGCCAGGGTTCTGCTTTGCTGCCTCTCCCCCCGGGCCCCCGTCACCAGGAGGTGACAGCTCCACGCTCGCTCCGATGGGCAGCGAGGCTTCCCGGGAGAAAAACCATTATTTGCACTTCCCTTCCAATAAATTAAAGGAAGCAAAACTCATCCGTGGACACGCCTGAAGTGCCAGTGGCTGTTTTGAACTTTCTGCTTTGCTCCCCTCTGGAATTTCTGCAGAGCCACCGGTGTTTCCGAGCCTCCAAAATGATCTGGGAGAGAGGGAAGGGTCCCCAGCACTCCGACTGCCCAGAGACACGGAGTAACCCCACCAAAAGCAGCTCCACGACTCGCAGAGTGGCACCTGGGGCTTGGGAACAGGTGACATCACACAGGAAATTTGGGACTGAGACCAGATGACCCAAACCCCAAGCTGAGATTTAATCCATGAAACTAAGAGGAATACTATCCTGTGTCTCCAATAACAGGTCCTGATGATATTCAGTGCCTCTTTCCCATCCTTGCAGTGGATAAATTATCCAAAAAACATTAAAAAACAGTCTTGTCTTCTGGAAGATCCCCAGAGTCCATGACTCTAAATTACTCTGGCAAACCCTTTCAGTGGGAAGGTTTTCTCTCAGTGATGTGAGTGATGGGAATTTGGGGCTGAACTGAACAGCAGCACCTTTCCCAAACTAAAATCCTACAGGAATGAGGAGTGGTGGAGGGAGCAGCATCCCTCTGCTCCGAGTGCAGCTCCTCTTCCCAGCTGCTCCAGAACCAGGGGCTGTAAATCACTTTTCTGGTAAATGGTTTTAATTTTTGGTTTTATGTTCAGAGCAGGACCACGGTGATCCACAGGACCATGGGCTCCTCTGCCTCTCCCACTGAGCCCTCGGAATTCTCTCAACCTTTTCTCTTTCCTTCTGCTTTGCCATGAAGAGGCAGCCCTAAAGGAAAGCCAAGGAGGCTCCCTGTCAGTCAGGATCATTCCCAGGTCCAAGCCCGAGGCTGACAGTGCAGTTGGTGCCCAATAATTGCCTCTTCCACGTGGTCATTTCCTGCTGGCAGGAGGAAGGAGCAGTGAAGTCTTACAGGGAGATGCTGCTGCAGCTGCTGGGGTTCATCAGGGCTGCCAACATCTCCTCAGGGCTCATCCTCCTTGCAGTGCTGCTTCCTGCTCAGGCAGGCTGGACGTGGAGCAGAGATTGTTGGATTCACAGAATCCCAGAATGGTTTGGGTTGGGAGGGACCTTAAAGATCTTCCAGTCCCACCCCCTGCCATGGGCAGGGACACCTTCCACTAGCCCAGGTTGCTCCAAGCCCTGTCCAACCTGGCCTTGGACACTTCCAGGGATGGGGCAGCCACAGCTTCTCTGGGCAACCTGTGCCAGGGCCTCCCCACCCTCCCAGGGAGGAATTTCTTCCCAATATCCCATCTAACCCTGCCCTCTGAGCAGCACACAGGACACGCCTTGGCTGTTGCCCTCACTCACGGGCTCTGGCCACGTGCCACGTTGTCTCAACACAAACCCAAACTGTTCCCAAAACCACCAGTTGTCCCAGTTGTTCACCTATCCCTCCCTCCCTCCTTCCCTCTCCTTAGGCTCCTGGCTTTAGGGAAGTCTGGGGGATGATGCAGATGGTTAAAGAGGAGATGCTGAGAGAAGAGAGTTTCTTACTCTGAAAAAAAAGAAGCCCAAAGGGGGAGTCCCACTTCTGCCTTCGATGGGGAACCACAGGGAGGATGGAGCCAGAGCCCTTTGCTGAGCAATGGGACACGGAGCTTTCCTGACGGAGAGGTCAAGCTGAAAGCATCCTCAAGGTTAATTCCAACAGCAGTAGCTGTGTCAGGGAGCTTTAGGCTGGATATCAGGAAAAGATTCTTCCCCCAGAGGGTGGTTGGGCACTGAACAGGCTCCACAGGTCACAGCCCCAAGGCTGCCAGAGCTCAAGGAGTGTTTCGACAATGTTCTCAGGCGTATGTTGGGACTGTTGGGGTGTCCTGTGCAGGGCCAGGAGTTGGGCTTGATGATCGTTGTGGGTCCCTTCCAGCTAAAGATATTCTATTATTCCAATTCCCATCGTCATTCCCGACAGCTTTGCTGCACTTGCAGGAGGTGTCACAAGGTGGAGCAATTGCCCTATTTGTCATTCCCGGTTTGAGTCCGCCGGGCTGTCCTGGACCCTGTCTTTAGGCATTTCTTGCAGCCTTGAGTGAGTGGGTTTTCCATTTCTCAGGTCCCAGGTCCCTGTCCCAGTGTATCCCCGAATCCAGACGGGCCTGCTCCTCAGCTTCACCCAGCGACACCCCATTCCCTGCACAGGCAAAATGCCCATTTGGACCATCCACCTGTACCTTCCTGTGCCCACATCCCACCTCTGCTCCCCAGTCTGTCCCACCGCTGGGATCTCTGCACCCAAAAATGTCTCTCCCCATAGAATTCGGGTCTCATCGAAGCTGTTGGGGATGAACATGCCTCTGACATGGCAGCATCAGTTCAGATCTTCGTGCTGAGATCAGCTGAGATCCCACCTGGGGTGCAGAACTCCCCTTGGGGACCACACAGGTGTTTTGGGCTGTGGCTGCACCTCAGGATTCTCCAGGAGCATCAGGGACAGAGGAAGAGCTGCCCCGTAGCACAGGGGACAGCAGGTTTGATGGACCCCCTGAACACACAACAGGAGGGAGGAGACAGCCAGTGTGGGAAAGGCTGAGGGGGAAAACCCCCAGGAAGGACGCAGGAGGAGGAGATCTGCCGGTGGAAAAGGTGCAGTGATGGAGGAGGTGGGCACTGAGGTGGTTTTCTTGAGGAATGAAAATAAAATGAGGCAATAAAATGCCCCTTTTTCAGCCAACACGGCACATCTGGAGAGGCAGAGCAGTGCCAGGGAGGCATCACACACTGGTCAAGCCATGAAGAAGAGACTCACCATGACTGTTCCTGGGGACCCACCATGGCTCGTGCCAGTCAGAGCCCTCCCAAGAAAACTGCTTCCATCAGAAAGTGATGGCTGGCTCCAGCTGGAGCTGTTCCACGGCTCCAGATCTCTCCCCACTGAAAACATGTTTGGAAGAGGTTGAAACGGCTCGTTTTTCCACAGACACATTTTTCTTAGGACAGCATTTCCTTCCTGAAACTCGCTCTGAACTTGATTGGCACAACAAAACAGCCTCTTCGGAGGGAGCGGCTCCAAAATAGTCATTTGGCCTCTCATTTCCCAAATGCTTTTGTTAGGATGGGAAAACTGGGAGAGCTCAGGGAGAAATCCTTTCTCAGCAGCTTCATCCATCAGAGGCCAGGTCAGATAGCTCCCTTACCCCCATCCAAGCCAGCAGCCCAAGGCAGGGCTGCACAGACCCTGCGCCCCCCACACCAAATATTTTGTGAAAGTTCAGGGCCACCCAGCACAAAGCAAACAGGGTGAAGCCACAGCTGTATAAACATCTGGGTCTCCAGGATCCCTGGGACCTCTCAGCATGTGTGCAGCAACCAAGGGAGAAATGCTACAGCCTCACCCCCATCCCCAAGGAGGGAGCAGCTCCAGCTTCTCTCCCATGGAGCTGAGGCAAAGTCTTAATTTTCCAAGCAGCTCTTGTGTTTATAGGATCAAGAAATGGTTTAGGTTGGAAGGGACCTTAAAATTACCTGGTTCCAAACCCCCTGCCATGGGCAGGGTCACCTCCTGCTAGCCCAGGTTGCTCCAAGCCCCGTCCAACCTGGCCTTGGACACTTCCAGGGATGGGGCAGCCACAGCTTCTCTGGGCAACCTGTGCCAGGGCCTCCCCACCCTCTGAGTAAATTCCCCCCACACCTCTGAGAGCCCGACCTGCTGCCACAGCTCCAGCCCTGCCACGTGGAGAGATGCTTGAGGTCTCACCACCATGGGGTAGGTGGGTAGAGGAGGTGACAGGAGGTCTCATGAGCATTGTAGGTACCATGGACATGCAGGGACAGGCCCAAGAGGCTGGAGAGATGGACAGGAGGAGCTGGGATGGATCCATGGGAGACAGCAGGCTGCGGGACCCATGGGGCTTGGAAAGGAGAGTGGCTGAGCCAACAGTTTGTGGGTCGAGGCCCCAGTTCCAGCCCACCTGTGCCAATGGCTGACAGGGCTTGGGTAGAGGCTGAGGGCACAAAATGTGTGTATTATGTCCCGGGATCTGTTTGTTCCATGACCAGATCCAGAGTCGGGGTGTCTCCAGCACAGTCTCTCAAACTCTTCCTCCATGAGAGGCTGATGCTTGCAAGGAGGGAAGACAGGAATTTCCCCAAGCTGCCCTCCCCTGTTGGGTAGTAAACGAGGCTGAAATCTCCCCGTTCCAGGAGCAGCATTACCAGACCCCATTAACAACTCCCCAATAAGTCCAAGAGTCCCGTGTCCTGGCTGGTCCTTCCCAGTCCCCACCAGCTGCCCCAGCTGGCCCTGCTGCTCATTCCAGGCGTGTTTCTCATGGCCGTCAGAGGAATGCAAAGCCCTGGGGTGTTCAGGGAGCCCAGCACCAGATCCCTTCCGAAAAGGGACAGCGGGGTGATGTCAGCGGAAACATATTTATAACCCGCACTCGAATGAAAAGGAAGCGACCCAGAGGAAACGCATCCAAAAAATAATAAGAAGTCTCCTGACAATGAAAAGTCCAGCTTTGCTTTCAAGTTTTACTTTTCCCAGGACGCTGGCTCCCTCCTGCCCTCAGCCAAGAGGGAAAAGAGAGAGCGAGGGAGCGAGAAGCCCCCGCACACCCCACAAACAGGAAGCATCAGCTCTGTAAGGATGGGGCTGTGTCAGGAGTCCGAGGGGCAGGACACGGGAGGTGACATCCACCGGGGCCACCAGCCGTCCTGCAGAGGGGCACGTTAGCCCGTGGACTGACAGGACAAGGGGTGATGGCTTTAGACTGCCAGAGGGCAGGGTTAGATGGGATATCGGGAAGGAATTCTCCCCTGTGAGGGTGGGGAGGCCCTGGCACAGGGTGCCCAGAGAAGCTGTTGCTGCCCCACCCCTGGAAGCGTCCAAGGCCAGGTTGGAGCAAACTGGGCTAGTGGAAGGTGTCCCTGCCCATGGCAGGGGCTGGAACTGGATGGGCTTTAAGGTCCCTTCCAACCCAAACCATTCCATGATTCCAGAATTCCATGAGTCCAGCCATCTCTGCTCCAAGCCCATCTCTGCAGGGGTGCTGTCTGTGCCTGCAGAAATAGCAATGCAGAGAGTTTTCAGAGAATGAACCCATCCAGCATCCAGAGACCACATCTCCTCTCCCCCACCCAGCCTGGCAGTGCCAGCAGGTCTCAGCACACCCAGGACACTGTCCCTCCCCACCCCAGAGCTGGGCTGTCACCAGGGAATTAAGGCTCTGAGCCTCTGCACTGCCCTGACAGCTGATCGATGCTTGGAGGAAGGAGGTTCATCAGCCCCTCACCTTCCCCTCCCCTGAACCCATCCGTTCCCAACCAGCAGGCTGGGGAAGAGCCATTTGTTGGAACCTCTGCCAGAGAGGCTCATTAACACCGCTTAATATCCCATTTCCTGGAAGGCATGAGACTCCTGGGGACAGAGAGGGAGGGCAGGAATGGGGGAGGGAAGAGTGAAGGGAAGGCAGAGGTGGTACCTCTGCATGGGTCACGCCTGGCCCCTCGTGGCACCACGGGCTGTGAGCTAGAGCAGAGAATGCATCCCCCTAAAAATGTATCACCCCAGCAGATGGGCAGTGTATGTGCTGTCTGCACCTGCTCCACATCCCTTGCCAGGTACCCAAAGGCAGGGCTGAGACCCAGGAGTGCCCAGGATGTCCCATAGGGCTCCAGAAAGTTGCCAGGGGTGGATCCCCTCTGCCACCCCCTCTCCCCATCCCTGTGCCGTGTCCAGCTGGGATCTGTGTGGCGCTGAGCCCCGAGTAGAGGTGGGCATCACCTCTGGATGTGGACAGGGCAGAACCTCCACAGCCCGGGGACCACTCCACCCCTGGGGGAGGAGGTCACAGCTGGCCTTAGGGGCTGGAGCAACCCCAGCACACCGCGGGTCCGTTGTCCAGGGGCACCGACTGCCTCTTCTTTACTTCATTTCCCTCCCAGGGCTGAACTCCAGCCCAGAAACTCTTCCCCAGACCTGCGCAAGGGGAGTTATTTTTAGGCGCCGCAGGGGCCAAGAAGAGCTTGGACCCGGCTGCAGGAAAGCGACGCTTAGGAAGGCAGGAAGGAGCAGGAGGGTGGATCCGAGGAGCCCTCCCTGCCTGCAGCCACCGCGGCTCCTTCCTCTGTCCCCCAGCACCGGCTTCCCGGGAAGAGCCGCCCAGGGGAAGCCCCTCGTCCTCCGGTGCGCGGGGGGGCCCCGGGCCGGGGGCTGCGGAGGGCAGAGGTGGTGGTGGGAGGAGAGGAGCTTCCAGAGCATCCCGTGAGAGCCCAGCCTGGGGGGATGTCCCCCGCAGAGGCCACACCAGTCACTGGCTTTTGCCCCCGGGCACTGCTGGTGGGAGCGGTGGGAGGTCGGGGCTGCGGAGGGTTGGCGCGGCCGGGGGCTGCGATGCTGCGGCTCACGGGGCAGGGAGGATTTGGGAAGGCTGAGAGCTGCCCCGCTGCAGCTGATGAGCGAGCAGGATGCCGCTCAGTTTGCCTAAGCAGCAGGCTGGAAAGGGTGTGGACCCAGAAAACGCTCCCTCCCCCGTGCTGGGTGGTTCCGTCCTCCCTGTGTGCCCTGAAACTCTTGCCCCAGCAGCATCCCCATCCTCTGAGTGCCTGGCACAGGCTGCTGGCCCCGGCTGCCAGGTCCTCTGTGGGCTCACGGGACAGGACTGAGAGTTCTGATCTGCTGGTGCCTGCGTGGCAGCTTCTCCACCTGGGAAACAGGATAGGTGAGGAACAAAAAGCCAGAAAAGCTTAATGGGGCAGTTCCCCGGCTCCAAGTAAAACCCGGGATTCTCGGGGCTGCCTGATCTCAGCCTGTCACCTGCAGGTTCTCCTTATGCCAGTGAGGTGTTGTCCCCACTCAGAGCAGCAGCAAGAGATGTGGCAGAGTCCCACTCCCCTTGATGGCAAAGAGGGACAATTTATAAGAGCATGGAATGACAAGACAAGGGGAATGGCCCTATGCCATTAGGGATAGATGGGATATTGGGAAGAAATTCTTCTCTGTGAGGGTGGGGAGGCCCTGGCACAGGTTGCCCAGAGAAGCTGTGGCTGCCCCATCCCTGGAAGTGTCCAAGGCCAGGTTGGACAGGGCTTGGAGCAACCTGGGCTAGTGGAAGGTGTCCCTGCCCATGGCAGGGGGTTTGGAATCAGGTAATTTTAAGGTGTGACCCCACCTGCCCAGCAACACATGTCCAATGAGTTTTGTGTGTGTTCAACAGTCTTTTCCTCTTCCTTGACTCATATTTTTGGGAAATCCTCTTTGTGTCAGTGGTCTGGCTGCCTTCAAAATTACGTGCTGCGTGCCTGACATTTCCATGACTTTGGGGTAGATTTATGGAATCCTGGAATCATTTTGGTTGGAAGAGACCTCCAGATCATCGAGTCCAACCATTAACCCAGCACTGCTACTCTTTTAGGCAACACCCAGTAGACCAATCTCCATCTGCAGATCAGATTTTTCCCTGGAACAGCTTTCCAGCCCGATGCTTTATCCAAGCAAATGGCAAATCTTGCTGCAAGGAAATTGTTCCCAGGCTTGCACCAGTGAGTTACTTGGGTCTGATGGGTCAGGGAAAGCGCGACTTATTTTTGGAAAAGAGGGAAAAGGGGGAAAGCAGCAGGGCCAGGAGTTTGCTCCCCAAGACGTTCCCTATCTCCCAGCCTGCCAACAGCCTGCAGGTATTTCCACAGCCCCCCCCCCAGCTTTGATGGACAACTTCCTTCAGGCTGAATGACACTTGGGGACCCACCAGGCTGTGTGAGGGGTTTCGAGGACGCCTGACCCGGTCTCCACCCTCCAACAGCGACAAGAATGAGCCCTCGCCCCCTCCTTAATCCACCTTCGCCCCGTGGCCGAGAGGAGCCCGTGAACCCTGTCCCCTGCCCTGTGAGACGTGAAGGGGGGCGCGGCAGAACCCGCCGGGGCAGGACGGCCCCGGGCATCCCCCGGGGCTCCGGGCCACCCCCAGCACTCGCCGCCCCGCATTGAAGGGGCGCCGGGGACGACCCCGTCCCGCCGACCCTCTGAAAGCCGCCTTTGTTGCGGGGCTGTCACCCGGGACAGAGGCATCCTGGCCTCTGGTTTCCAGGGCAACGAGAGGAGGAGGAAGAGGAGGGTGGGCTGATGGGGAGGAAGGTGAGAGGCGGCAGCAGGAAGGTCTGGACAGTGCGGGCAAAAGCGAGTCCCAAAAAGGGGCTCGGTGGCTTCTTCCTGGTCTTGCTGGGAAGGGAGAAGCTGAGCCCTAAAGTGCAGCCAAGCCCCCTCTGGGTCAGTTTAAATCAGACATAAGGAAGAAGTGTTTTATGATCAGTGTGGCAAAACACTGGCATGTGTTGCCCAGAGAAGCTGTGGTTGCCTCATCCCTGGAAGTGTTCAAGGCCAGGTTGGACAGGGCTTGGAGCAACCTGGGCTAGTGGAAGGTGTCCCTGCCCATGGCAGGAGCTCAAAAATAGAAGATCTCGGAGGTCCCTCCCAACCCAAACCATTGTGGGATCCTTTCATTCTATGAAATGTATTTTTAGGCCAATATTTGTGGTTTGTCCCTTTTGCAGCTCTCCAGTTCCATCAGATTTCAGGGGAGTTCAAAGGTGTTTTCCTGCCTCCTACAAGCCCTGGGCTATTTATAGCTGTCAGATGTTGGCAGCCCAGCTTTCACAGACAAATGTATGGTGACGATGTGCACATGGAAATGGCTCATTCCTTGTGAGTAACTCCAGGAGCAGCCAGGATCCCGAGGAATGATGAAGTATTGCACACAAGAGAGTCAGAAATGGGGGGTGGTGAAGAGCACAGAGACTCTCCTTTAGGCTGAGTATGAGAAAAAAAAGGAAAATATCAAATTTGCCAGGGAGATCTCTTACCTTTTGGGATTCTCCTTGGGGAAAACAATGCTAATCCTGCCCCATGGGCTATTTCAAGTGAGGGTGGCCTAGTTGCTGCATCTGTTCTTGCTTATTCCAGCTCTAGGAACGCTCTTATCCTTCCTGAGGTGTCGAGGAGAGGACAAATCTCATAGTGGCACAGCAGCAATGCTGCTATCAAAGTCCTGTAGGCTCTGACCTGGATGCCTGCACAATGTGTGGTGCCACAAGCCCCTTGGATGCCCCTATCCACCTCCCAGGCTCCAAAAAGGCTTCTTCTGGCTGGGACTTGGGGAGAAGTGACCCAAAAGAGTCACTTTTTACACACTCCTGGTGTGACAGTGGCAACCCAGGGCAGCAGTGGGGTGCCTGTCCCTGGAGGGATTTAAAAGCCGTGTGGATGTGGCACTTGGGGACATGGGTTAGTGGTGGGCTTGGCAGTGCTGGGGGAATGGAGGGACTCGATGAACTTGGAGGGATTGTCCAACGTCAATGATTCCATGTTTCTATGGGAAAGAACTTCCTCTGGATTTCAGGACTCTTGCTTGCATTTCCAATGCACTGTGTTTCTCTGCAGAAGGTGACTGTCATGTCACGGGGGCACCACGGCAGGGCTGAGCAGGGATTTCAAAGTTTGAAGGACCAAGGGGGTCTTGAATCCCTATAAACCTCCATGTCTACAGAGCTCCAGGAACGGCCAAGCACGAGTGATCTCCCAGTCTTCCCAAGCCTGAGCTTTGTGGGGCTGTGCAGTTGGACATACGGATGAGCTCCAGCTCATTCCAGACCCGGCTTAACCCGCTGTAGTTTTCCACTCCTGTTAAAAGCAGCTCCCTGCCCACCACTATCATCTGCATCTCTTCAAGCGCTTCCCTGCTCTGACTGAGGGCAGGAAGAGGAGAAGAATACCACATCCATCTGCGAGCACACAGGAACTCGCAGAGAGCTGGAAAAGAGCTGCTGGAGCTGGACAGGGTCCAGGGCGGCAGGGACACACACACACCCCTGCTCAGGAATAAAGCCAGAGAGACTTTCATTGCCACAGCTGCTCCATGTCTCCGTTTTACATCCCATCAGAGCAAAACCACTTCACCTTCCCTTCTTTTTTGCCTCCTCACACACCTCTCCCTCCAGCATCAGCTGCCGGCAGATGGGAGTGTGGTGGACTATTTAAGGAAAACGCCCAATAACATTACAATTACTTACCATAAAAGCCTCGTTGTTTCCAATAATAGCCTAATGTTCCAGGCACCTGTCCAACAAACTCAGAGCTCTCTTACCTGCCCACTGCAGGATTCATATCCACGACGCTTCCCAACAGGCATCTCGATGTGCCACTGGCAAACTGCGAGGCTCTGGAAGCCCTGGAGATCGGTGCCACCTCTGTGTGCAGTGGGCACAGGGGTTGGAGGACCTGTCACCCCCACAGTGTCACCTGTTGGGGTCTGCAGAGGGTTGTAAACAACAACTGGTGTGGAAGAGCCAAAGTCAAACCAGCAATTCACCTGCAACCAAAGGAGTGTGTCTCTGCCAGCCCTGGAAGTGTCCAGGTTGGACGGGGCTTGGAGCAACCTGGGCTAGTGGAAGATGTTCCTGCCCATGGCAGGGGGGTGGAATGAGATGAGCTTTAAGGTCCCTTCCAACCCAAACCATTCTGGGATTCCACCTGCAGCTCCAGCGCAGTCCTCGAGCGGACACGATTCTCCTGCCGACGGCAGATGAGGATAGAGGGGCCCAGCGAGCCCAGATGCCACTCTCACCTCCTGACACGGTCACCCTGGTGCTGGAACGAGGCGGAAACGGACAAATGAGCCCAAAAACAAAAGGGCTCACAACTGTTTTTCTTGGTCAGATCCCACGAGCCCAATCAGCGACATCCGCAATGGCTTTCACAGACCAGGCTGGGCAGCCGGATTTTGCTCAAGTGTTCCCAGGGAACACACACACACACACACACAAAACCCCATCACGAACATGTGTCTTGCTGAAAACAGTCTGTCTGATATGAAACCATGACTGTTCACCAGCAAAGTTACTTGTGGGCTTGGGAAACAGTTGAGGAGCGGCGGAGATGGTGCAATAGGATGTGGGCATCTCATCTCCCCGTACCAGGAGACAGTCATAAGCGCTGGCACTTACCCAGCAGTCAGCTACAATTTGTTTGCACACAGGCTTTGCTGGAAAATTGCATCCAGCCGTCCAGTTAATAAAAATCATCCTCTCAGAGCTCACCGGCAGCGTTTGCTGAATGAGAGATGGATGCTAAATTATTCACTCTGCGCCATCAGAGCCTCGGCGGTGGGAGAGGGGAGGAAGATCTCGCTGCTGCGAGTCGTGTTATGCTGTCAATTATGGAGCACTTCATTCTCAGGGCTCTAAGGCTGCCATCTGGTACTAAAATCACCACGAAAAATGGGGGGGGTGGAAATCAGGCAGCGTTTTTAAGCACTGACTGCTCATCGTACAGCAGTTCTAGAACACATTTTCGAACGTTCCTGAGAAGGAGGAATCCGGGGGGAAGTGCAGAGTGGAAGGGATAATGTGTCATTTGGATTATTCCACCCACACAGGTGTAGGAGAAACATTAGGGCACGAAATGCCATCCTGCCTCTCCTGCCTGGTACACCTGAGGGGTCAGGGGAGAGGGCAGATGTAGCACCACCTTTGGGATGTGTCACTGGCCTTCACAGCCTGGCACTTTCCCATTTCTCCCTGTATCCAGCTGTTCTCTCTGGCTGCTGAGCTACCTCTCAACACCTCCTCCTCCCCCGCCAAATTTTCTTCAAAGAATTGGGACAAACATTTGTTTAAACCCCAACAACAGGGAAATTAAAATATTGGTGAGGTTCTTAGCAGTGTGGAAGGTCCTTGTTCTCACTCACAACCACAAGTGCTCAGAGAGGGAATGGTGGGAAGTTGCTGTTGGAGACATCCGTGGCCAGGTGCTTTGGTGCTTGTGGTGGAAGTGCACGGTGGCAAGACCCTGGATGTGTTTGGAAGCTCCCCCAGCCTCGTGCAGACCACACTGAGCAGTTTGTTTTATCAGGAACCAGACAGAGGAGACACGTTAAACAGCAGAGCCGAGCGAGTCCCCGCAGGCAGAGCTGGGGAGGGAGATAGAGCACCTTGGCTGGGCATGAAAGGCTCTGGGAGAACAAAAGAAGAGAAGGAGACAACAAAAATCAGACAGCAAAACAAGTTCACTAATTTGTTCCAAGAGCCACAGACTCTCAGACTGAACACCAGAGATTTTTGGGGGGATTCAGTAAAGATGGAGCAGAGGGCACTGTGGGATTCCTTAATCTCTCATGTGGCCCAGACAGGAGAGAGGGATGAAGATGCAGCACATCTGTGGATTCCACCAGACCATTGCAATGCTGGGAAGAACCCAAACAACCCCAGGATGCCCTGGGTAAGCCCATTAACTTCTTGTTTTTCATTCCTTGTCCCTCTAGGCCACGTGCCTTTCCCCCTCAAGCAGGACTCTGGGGATCACAGAGCCTGGCATGGCATGTGGAGATGATGAGGGAGCTTGAAAATCAGGTTTAAGAACATCGGCCTGTGGCTTGGACTTGATACATACACTCACAGTAGCGGGGAAAAACCCTCTGATATAAGCTCAATTTTCCAGTCCTCTTGGACTCTTCCGCCTCTCCCATCTCATCCTGCTCTGGAGCATGGACTGCTGAAGCTGCTGCTTCCTCCTCATCCCAACCACTTTTCTGGTGAAGAAGTGATGCTCCTACACAACCAGAGGCGCTGGTTGCTCTGTTCACCTCCTAACTGTCTTTCTCCCTCTCCAAAGTTGGTCCTTCTGTCCTGGAGGAGCTGAGGGACACTCACCAGGAAGGTGAAAACCCACAAAATTCCAGCTGGTAGAGCCCCCGGGCTCACCCTCCAGGTGAGGCTCTCCTGCACTCATCCCTCGGTGCAAACAAGGACATTGTCCCCATTAGTTGTTCCCCAGCACGTCGAACTCATCCAACCCACTCCTTTCCCTCTGAACCACGGTGGGATTTCATCCCCAGCGCTGGGGAAAGGGAAGGGGGGTGGTGTTGATTTTTAATGCTTGCGTATTTATTTTTGACATCGCCCAGGCCATTCCAGCACCCGCTTTATCTCCGGCGATCTTTGACCCCCTCGTGTCAGGAGTTCAATCTGGTACGTTCCACTCTTTGCCCCCACTTAATTCTTTTTCAGCTGCTCGGCCTTTGAAACCTGGTGCCATATGCCAGCCCCAAAAGAGTCCTGATCAATACGGGGGGGACCACGTCCCTGTGACCTTGCAACCTGCCCCGTAAAGGGCAGAGGGCAGAGCGGAGCGCTGGCCAGGTTTTCATTACGGGGATTGTTGGAGGGGGAGGGAGAGCCTTTCTTTTTTGCTTTCTTTCTGTCTTTCTTTTCATGGACGTGGCCCAGCTGGGACACCCGAGCTCCTGGCTGCCTGTGTCCTCCTCTGCCTCGTTTGGGGACAGCGAGCGCCAGAACCGCTAAAAATTGGGATGCCTGGAGAGGTGAAATGGAAAAACCAGGAGCACATCTTGGCGTAAGGAGGGAATTGCTCGTGCCTGTCCCTTTCAGACAGCCAGGGCGTCCTGGGGGTGCCAAGAGGGCAGTGGAGGGACCCATCCAAAACACAAGAAGAGCCCCAGCACCTGGTTTCTCTCCCCCGAAGCTCAACCTCTTGCATGGCCATGTTCCTGCAGGGAAGGGGTCTCTAGTGAGGTCCCACAGCCCCCCCCATGTCACAGGCAGTGGTGGGGGTCCCTGAGCCCACCTCAGCAGAGGGGCTGTGTGAGCCAGGGTGCCTCAGGGCCCCTCCATTTGAAGACCACTCTTTTTTCAGGCCCGGACCTTCCTCCTGGCCATTTCTTTTCTGCTTTTGTCCGTGCAAAAAGTACAGGCACCTGCTTTCTGCCCCGGTTGTTTTCATCTTTGGAACAAGGAGAACAGATGTAAAGGCTTATGGTTCCTCTTTGGGACAAGGTGGCTTTGCTGGGGCTGCTTCCAAAGGGAGATTTAACCCAGCTTACCTTCTTCAGGGAGGAAAAGCAGCAGTGAAGTCTGAGCCAAACCATTCCCCCAGGGATGGGCAGGCACCAGGTGTCCACAGCACCTTCTCCCTTTGCTGCTGTGGGTCCCATCACCACAGTCTTGCTGTGGTGTGGCAGGGCCAGGCTGATGGTGCCATCTCCCCACCTGCAAGACACCAGGATACTCTTTCCCATGGGAAGAAGCCATTCTCCTCGTTCAGAGGCTCTTTCCTTTGGGAAGACACTGTTTCCCGTGGACAGAGGTCCTGCCTAGGGACAATATCCATAGCCAGGAAAAAGCTACTCCCCAACACAAGTCCCAGCCCTCCAAGGGGTGCAGGACAGGGCGTTGATGAGTTGGTGGCTGCTGGCTGAGGAGTTTGATCCCCAGTGTTGTGTTAGCAGGACTGCCCAGACCAGTCCACCCGCAATTTCCTTTCTCCCCCTTTCCACCTCTCCACAAAGGCAAGGACAGCCCACACCAGGCCCTGCAAGAGCTTGGTCTCATCAGGAATAAATGCACTTTTGAACTATCCTTACAGACTACCAGCTTGGGGTCGGTGGCTTTTATAGGACCCTCTTCGGGGATTTTTGGGGACATTTTGGAGCGTAGATGAGCTGATGACTTGCCCCTAAAACCCTGACGACCCAAAGCCTGTGGGGTGCGAGCAGCGCATCCTGGCTCTCCCCAGGGTGTCTTGGGGCTGGAGAGCCAGGAAAAGCCCCTCTTGCTCTGGTCTGTGACCCAAGTGTTGCCCAAGGAAAAGAAAGACGGTGCCCCATCCTTGTACCCGACAGTGGCAAGGGCAGGCGATACCCAAGACGGAGGGCCCTGCCATGCACCATCTAATTAACCCTTCTGGCAGCTTCCATTAAAAATAAAGGGGCCTTCAGGTCCCTGCTGGAGTGGCCTATTTTACGTGAGCATCTCCTTGGTTTTGCCTCAGCGTGTGATGTTCGGGAGGCAGTTATTTCAGGAAAGGGCCGCTATAGATAACTGATCTGCCAGCCAGGTGTCACGTTCCTTCATTTATTTTCAATTACTTTGTCTCTTTAGCTCCGGTGAGAATTGCCTGGTGTCAATTCATTTGGTCACCTCCGTGCCTGCCGCGCCTCTCCGGGGGCGTTCTCCGGTGTGGTGTGATCTCTCCCCCGGGGGACGAGGCTGTTACAAAACAGCTCTGCTTCTCTTTCAGCTTCATCTGGTTCTCATCCTCTGGGCCACCCCCAGCTTTGTGACCCTTTGCCGGGGTCACACGGGGTTCCTGGGAGCAGCAATGGTGGGAGCAGGCGGAGGAGGCAAGGCGAGAAACACGATCTTCGGGGTGGGAGGTTCCCTCTGCTCCTCAGGATGCTGGTGATGGTGATAAGCACAGGGAGTGCCCAGCACCTCGGCTGCAAAGGTCTCCTGCAAAGCCCCTCCCCACGTGCATCTGGCTGCCGTTATGTACAGGGGGCAAGTACAAGGTGTCTGGGCCTCCTCTGTCCCTTGGCTCATTGTTCTGAGGCTCATTTGCCCCTCAGCTGCTGAACGTTGGGCCAGTTCATAGAACCACGAAATCCCACAGTGGTTTGGGTTGGAAGGGAGCCTGAAGATCAACTCATTCCACCCTCTGCCGTGGGCAGGGACACCTTCACTAGACCAGGTTGCTCCAGGACCTATCCATGCCAGCCTGAAACACTTCCAGGGATGGGGCAGCCACAGCTTTTCTGGACCAGGGGACTTGTCTGGCCAGGGTGGTTGTGTCTCTCCTTCTGTGGGGAATTCTCTCAGGCATGAGGGTGGGAATCCAGGACCTCCTGGCCCATCCCTCCACATCCCAACTCCAGTTCCCTGTAACAGAGTGGGGACAACTGCCGAGACAGACAGCACCGTGCAGAGAAATGGGAACACTCCTGACAGGAGGATACACCAATGCCACCAGATGTGTCTGGGAGAAACAATCCACCCCTCCTCCCTCTTGCCAGAGGATCCCACACCGTGTTTTGGGATTAGAGACGGGCTGAACCCCTCAAATCCAAATTACCACGAGCCTCTGAGAAGTCCAGACGTGTGGTTTACGTCCAGGCTCCCGCCAAGCTGAACCCTCTCACAGAGTCACAGAATCCCAGAAGGACTGGGGTTGGAAAGAACCTTAAAGATCATCTAATTTCATCCCCTGCCGTGGGCAGGGACACCTTCCACTAGATCAGTTTGCTCCAAGCCCTGTCTAACCTGGCCTTGGACACTTCCAGGGATGGGGCAGCCACAGTTTCTCCGGGCAACCTGTGCCAGGGCCTCACCACCCTCCCAGGGAAAAATTCCTTCCCAAAAAATTCCTTCCTATCCCATCAAATCCTGCCCTCCTTCTGCTTAAAGCCATTCTCCCTTGTCCTATCACTACATGCCCTTGGAAAGAGTCCCCCCCTCACCTCATGGTGGACCACCTTTAGGGTGAAGGATCTTCCCCCTTGCCCACGCTTGGGGCAGCTTTTACCTGCCTGAGCTGCTCTCCGAGTGTGATCCAAGCCATTCCTGGCATGTTCCCGCTCCCGCTGGCACCACTGAGCTGGCAGGGCTGGTGACATGGGCTCTCTTGTCTGTCAGCAGCACGGCCAGCTCAGCACTGACAGTGACACCAGCGGGGACCGAGGAGGGCATGATGTCATCCTCGGATCCATCGGGAAGTTTTCGGCAGCGGCGGCTGGAAAAAACCATCATTTTCCCACGAAAAAGGGCACATTCGCTCTGCTTTCAATGAGAAAGAAATAAATAGAAAGCCTGGTAGTGACTGTCCTTAATTGATTAGTCATTTCTGCAGATGATAATTGCACATCAAAAGACTGAGATCCTACTGTTCCATGCAAATGTCCTTATGGAGAGCAGCAAGGCACAGGGGAAGTGGATACAGGAAATAAATCCTTTAGAAGCTCCCCAGGAGGATTTGGAGTTTCATGTCAGGAAAATAATTTTGTTCCCAGTGTGCCTGGAAGAAACATCCTCAACCTCAGTCACTTCCCAGGAGCAGAACATGGAAAGGAAGGGTGCCAGGGAGTGCCCAGCTGAGGGGGTCTCCAGTCAGGGGAAAACATTCCTGCTTCAGGCACCACTGGAGAACTCTGAAATGTTCTCCAGCTGCTGATCCAGGGGCTGAGACGTTGCTGGTCATGCCTGAAGGGGGATGACAGGAACCCCAGGATGACCAGCAGCCCTTTGGCTCAGTGCATCACCAAGGTCAGAGTGAGGTGCCCAGAGGAAGGAGCGCGGCAGTGTCCAGACTAAAATTGGAAGATGGACCTCCCATGCCTCCTGCTTTTTGTGCATCGTCCCCAGTTCAAGATCTTTGGCCATTTCCTGCACTCCCTGGCAGGTGTCGGGGTGCCCAGGCTGTCCCTGACCCCCAGGCTGAGCCGCTCCTGGGCTCACGGGAGGATCCCTGTGCCCGTTCAGCGGTTTCAGAGGAGCTGCCAGCCCTGGTGTCTGGCAAAAGAGGCTTGTGAGCATGACTCAGTCAGCCTCCAAAAGCAGCAGCGAAAAACAAGAGTCTGCTGTGAGCTGCATCTTGATTTTCAAGCCAATCTCGTGATGTTTTGCAGGATCAGAGCGTGGCTCTGGGATACCAGGGCAGCGCTGAAAACTGGAGATGTTTTGGGAAACAAACTGTCCATTTTGTACCAGGACCATGGCATGTTGTCATCCTTGGGGTGCCAGAGACCCTCTTGCCTGCAGGGAGCAAGACCCCCCCCCCAGTTCCCAGAGCTGCAGCCTTTTGTGGGTCTCGTTTCTTGTCTGGGCTATTCCAAAGGCTGCTGGCTGCTCTCACAGCTGCCCCCTTGGCCTTGGGATGCCTTCAGGGATTCCCAAACACCACTGAGCAGCTCGGAACAATGGTGGGGCAGCACCGAGCTGTCCTCTTGTCTCTGTCCACACCAGAGCAGCATTGGCTTCCTCTGGCCAGAGGTGTGCAGAGCAGTAAGGTGCCCTCAGCCCTACATGAGGATGACCACGGCCAAGCAAGGAAGGGTTTCTGATGGTGGAGAAGCAATTCTGCAAATCACTCCAGCCCAAACTCCTCCCCAGGGTCCCCACAGCCCGTGGTAACAGCAAGGGACAAGATTTGACCCTCTACCTGCTCCTGCCCATCTCTGCCCAGGTTCCTTCATGCACGTCACCTTCAGCGCGAGTCAAAAACCACCCGGGGTTCAATTAATTGTCTCCTCATCACCTTCACTGACGAAGCAGCACTGGGGATGTTGGGAGAGGTGAATTCCCCTGCTGGCCCATGGAACCACCATGACAGCCAGGTTCAGATCTGCCCCCCTCAGATGTCTGAGGCACAGAGGGGCCGTCGGGAGCTCCTTCCCTCTTTGTAGTCAGCGGAGAGAAATAGGCACTTTCAGGGCATGAGTCATCTGACCTATTTAGCCATCTTAGGAAGAGATGAATGACTCCTTAAGAGGGCTTCTCTCTCTCTTTCTCCTGTCTAGACAGACAACCTCTCGACTGCAAACACCTACCCTTGCTCTCCTGGAGCCCGCCAGGCGCTTTCCCAGGCTGCTGAGGGATGCTCCACACAGGCAGAGGGCTGGATCACACCTGGCTATCCTAGGGGGGATTTGAGCTTGGCCTAACTTTGCTTGCTCTGGGCAAGGGAAGATTTCAACACCAAAAAGGTGGAAATCTGCTTGTGGAGAAGCCTTGTCCATCTCTACGGGAGGGTTTTATGGAGCTGAGCTTGCTCAGGCCATGTGGTCCTAGGACAGCACAGAACGGGGCATCCAGCTCTGAACAACATCCCTGATAGCCAAGAAGAAGTGGGTTCTTGTTCTAGGTTAACCCTCCAGGTGGTTCAGCTCCATGGCTGTGACTTGGTGCTGCCACCAGCTCACCTGGGGCAACCATGGGATGGTGCAGGTGCCACGGGAGGCTTGAGCCTGGGGAATCTCTCCCTGATCTTCACAGGGATGCAAAGCAGAAAACGACTGCCCGGTTTAAAGCATCACCCCAGTCTCAGGAAAAGGCCCAATTACTGTCACCTTTTGTCATTTCTGGGACCATCATGACTTTCTTTACGCAGAAGGAAAATGTCTAAGCAAGCAATTACCATCTATTTCAGATCACCATGGTCTGTAGGTCACCTAGCTCTGCTTCTCTGCTGATCTCATGATACAGCTCAGCTCCTGAGCCTTCCTCCACAGGACCACAGGGAATAGAGACCAGGACATGGCAGTAGATTTGGTGGCATGAGCTGCTGAGGGCAGGGAAGGCTTGGGAAGGTGGTACTATACTCACCAAAAGGGCTCTAACACAGTTAACAGAAGGCTGCACATCGGGGAATGAAACTGGTTGGCTGTGTCCAAAAAACAGGGACTTTGGCACTGGAAAGAGCCAATGGATGACAAATGGCCCAGATCCATCTTTTGTTTGAAAAGCAGGGGAAGAGTGAGTCACAGCAGGGATTGGACTCACATCTGTGCTCCAGAGCCCCGAGGCAGATCCTGGATGCTGGGGCTGAGGCACTGGAACGTATTTTGGAAAGCGAGCTCTGATACCAGCGACGCCACAGACAGGGCTCCAAACCAGGGAAACAGCCTGAAAAAAGGCTTTATGGTGAGAGACATGGAGAATCCGTGGTTTTAATTAAGCACAGAGGTTGGGAGGGCTCTTGAGCACAGATCTAGCCTGGGGAAACCATCCTAGGAAAGGACTCTTGCAGCTAAAGGAGACAGGTTCAGCTGGAGCCAAGGGGTAGAAGCTGGAGCCAACAAATTAAACAGGAATAAGGGAGGTGCCACTAACCATGGGATTCATCAGCCACTGAATCTGTGTGAAAGGAGTTAATTCTCTGGAAGTGCTTGAATAAAGATCCACCAGTTTTTTGAGAGAAGAGCTTTAGGTGAACAACAGACCCTCAAGCCAAGAAGAAGTGTCTGGGCTCTGTACCCACAGCAGTTTGTGAACCACTGACCTGTGATGTGCACAGAGAGAGCAGAGGCACCAGCCTGACCCAGCAACTGCTGGTGCTGTGGCCCAGATTCTTCCATTTTGGGCTAAACCCACCTCCAAGGTGCCTTCTGCAGCTGGTGGGAAGAGACAGCCAGGTCCCAGCTGCAGCTCCTCCTCTCCATTGCCCTATGGCATCACCCCCTCTCTTCTGGCAGTAGGAGAGCCTTTGGGAATGTGTGGGAATCTGTGGGGAGACTGAGACCCCCCAGTCTCAGGGATTTCTTACCTCAGTCCCTCCCTCTTTGCTCCTGCCCTTTGCCACAGGAGCCAGCCCTTCCTCAAGGATGTGGGACAGCCTCAGCAGGGAAGCCCATGCTGAGATTTTCGAGGTTTGAACATCAGGAGAAATCTCCCAAGCAAACCCTGATGGAGCTAAAAATGGTCCCCCCAAATGTCAGTCCCAGCCCAGCCTCCCAGTGCCCCCCAGCAGCGAGCCTGGGCCATGCCCCCGCCACCACAGAGACAGGAATGAGACCAGGTTCAAAATTAATATATATTTTTATTGAATAGTTGCTCTAAGTGGGCTTGTGAAGCCACCATAGAATCACTTCTTTCATCTCAGCAGTGGTTCTGTAACAGTTATCAGCTTTGCAAGAGAAGGAAACCAAACAGAAGAGGGTGCAGTAAAATAAATAGGTTATTTTTTTTTTCTTATCTTTAAAATAAACTTTTCAAATAAATACTTTGGTTTTTTTATTTTTTTTTCTCTTAAAAGGTACAAGAGTATTGTCAAAAAAACCAGTCATCGGGTTATAAACATATATTATACCTTATAGAAAGGAGCCCGAATGGAGAGAGCCGGGGGAGGGATCTTTACACACTGTACAGGACATTTGTGTACCCATAAATATAGGATTAGAGCCTTCAGTTCCAGGTAGGAGACTCTCCTGTGAAGCCCAGGGTGATGCATCTTCCAAGGAGAACTTTGTGCCGAGGACGCCTGGGGAGGACGCAGAGCATCCCGAGGGAATGGATGGGGATGGGGAGAGAGGGAGGGGAAGGGGGACAGGGGCTCTGCAGGGAAGGCGGGAACCAGCTCTGGGATGATCACACACCTTGGGACAGAGGGCTGAGAACCCTCCTCTCCCAGGGCCCAGGTCTCCAGGGGGGGTTTGGTCCAGCCCTTTGGGGTGCAGCAGGAGAGAGACTCACCAGGAAACCTCGCCCCGCTTCCCCTCTGCCCCACGGAGGTGTGTGATCTCTAACCATCCACCCAACATCCCACTTCTGCCTGCAGTCCCCTCCAAGGGGACCAGAGACCCTGGATTCTACCCTCAGGGGATTCTTCTGCAATGCCACCCCAAGCAGAACAGATTCCACCTGCACAAGCTCCCAGCTTGACTCTGGGAGAGTTTGCAGGAGATCCCGATGCTCGTGGGACAATCCCCCCAAGCAGACTGAGCCCCAAGAGGTTCCAGCTCAGGTTTGGCCCACCTGGGCCAGGTGTGTCCAGCTGCTGGGAGCATCCTGCAGGCCTGGGCTCCACGGGCTCCTTGGAGGAGGCAAGCCTGAGCTGGATCCTGTTAGAGACCAAGGATGGGCTTTGGGATGGGGGCACAGCCCTTATCACATGCTGATCACAAACATCAGACCTTCCACTGCCTGAAGACCTCCCAGGTTTTTTCCAGGCTAAAAACACCCAAAGGCCAGAGACAGAGGGAACTAACAGGGGTGCTGGGAATGGCGAGTTTGGGGCACAGTGGGCTCCTTCCCTGTGCAAATCCCACAGCAGCTCCCCTCACTCCTGGCTCATCCCTCTCTATTAAGGACCACTCTTACCCCTCCACCAGGAGAGTTCAGGAGCTGGGATGGAAGGGAGACTCCAGCCTGGTTCCCATGACCCCTCACCTGTGCTGGGACTGATTTGCCAGTGGGGAAGGAGGGGAGTGGGACCAAGGGAAGCCAGGAAAAAACCCCAGCAGAACCTCTTGTGTGGATGGAGCTTTGGAGGTCTGGATGGGGAGAGGAGCAGGGGGAGCTCAGGTCCCGCTCAGCAGCTCCTGCCTCCTGCTCCTTTGGCACCTGAATCTCTTTCTGTCTGCATCTGCCCACAGCCCTGCACATTCCCTGGCAAAGGAGCCCACGACCAGCAGAGACACAGAGCACAGAAATGTTCCCTCACAAAGCGGATCCATCCCTGTGGGAGAGCAGAGGGCTCGACATGTGACACTCCCAAAAGAAAACCAAAAAAGACACGTCAGGACAGAGAGAAACCCCAACTGCCGGGACAAGCAGCTGCAAACAAACACCCAGAGCAGATGTGATCTGACTCACTGAGGGTGGGGCAGGAAAGGGGCTCACAACCCCAACCAGAACCAGAGTCCTCTCTGCAGGCAAACCAAACCGTCTGGCAGCCGGAGGTGGGGAGGGAGCAGGATGGATCTGGTCAGAAGATGTTAGGAAAAGCTCAGGGAAAGAATACGAGGCTGCTCACAGCTTTCCCCACAGCAGATGAGCTCAGTGAACCAGAGCTGGCCTCCTCTGGAGAGCTTCTGGCACATCCCAACTTCTGCCTGCTGAAAGCAAGGCAGGGGAGCGTGCTGAGGGCTGCAGGTGGAGCAGGGAGCACTAACCCAGGTGAAGGCACCTGCCCCCACAGCTCTGAACTCCTGCAGCCCCTGAAAGTCCTGCCTGTAGCTTTGTGTCTGCCCTCAGTCAAACCAAAGCTGGTCTGACAGCCCTCAGGGCCCATCTGGGGCTCTCCTCCTCCCCGGATCAAAGAATCGTGGAATCATTTAGGTTGGAAAAGCCCTCAAAGACCATTGAGTCCAACCGTCCCCCAGCACTGCCAAGCCCACCACTAAACCATGTCCCCAAGTGCCACATCTACATGGCTTTTAAATTCCTCCCTTCCTACATGTCCAATATTTCATAAAATATATCTCACAGGTTTGTCATTTCTTGGAGATGAGACATTCCAGAGCCCTGGCCGTGCTCCTCATCCTCACCCAGGCCGTGGCACCGTTCCCTGGTAGAAATGGGGCTTCTGCACTGACCCAGAAAAAGCCCATTAGGTGGAAGGCTTCTGGCAGGCGTCCTGGCCTCCCACCAATTCCTGAAGGTAAATGTGCTGCAAGAGCCGCGCCAAGCAAAGCTGGCTCCGGGGAGCTGATCCATGGACAGCCATCTCCTCATCCCCCAGCTCCAGCACCTGGGGGAGGTCACCCCGCACTCGCATGACTTGGGAGGCCGTGAAAATGATGAAGCTTCACATGTTGAGTCATTCCACCATCAGGAGAGGAAGCAATGAATTGCAAAGATACAGAGGTGGTAACTAAATTTACGAGTGGGATCCGTTTAAAAAGGAGGAGGAAAAAAAAAAATCAAAGTAGAGCAAGTTGGAAAATTCTGTTCATTAGTTCTCTTTAAAAAGTTTCAATGAACTGTTTCACATTCTCATTCAAGGGAGACAGTTCCTCCAATCCACAGTGAAAAGGGGACCTTTCTTCCCTAAAAATATTTTCTGTTTTTTAGGAAGAAGGAGTTTAATCAGCACCAATAGAAGAGCGAATCAAGCCTTCCAAAGGAAGGTGCCTCTTGGTGGAAGGCCCTCTCCCCAACATGGCTTGGAAGCGGGGAGCCAAGCAATTACTGGCATATGGATAAATACATTGGCAACATGTTTAATATCTGCTGCCACACGGCCTGATCTGAGGGGGGTTCACACTCCTACAGGGCATCCTCTGAGAAGGTCATGGCTTTAAAATCCAAATAATCCCAGATTTCAGGGGTGGCCTCAGGGGATGTGGGGCCCTCTTCCTTCCTAATGCCAGGAGATCCTTCTGTGTCCCAGAGCATCGTCCTGAGATCTCCCCAGCTTAGGGAAGCAGGCTGTCCATCTTTGGCCAGATCTTTCCACATCACCCCTCAGGGGCTGGGTGAAATCAGGACGAGGATTTCGCTCATGTCCATAACATTCTCCAGGTGCAAACTTCCCACCAGGAATGGGACTCATCCCCCCTTCCACGGGGAACCTCAAGTTCAATGTTTGGGTGCCATTTGAGTCAAGGGAGTGAGGCACTGCCAGCGCAGAATTTCATGAATAATGCTTCCAAACGGGATGAATCACTCCCTGGATCCGCTTTTCCCTGCAACAGAGGGAGCTTCGATCCTCCATGGTTTTCAGACAGCAAATGGATGGAAAGAGGAATCCCACCGTGAAGAGTCCACCTCTGCCTCCCCCCACAGCCAGCACTGAATCCCACCCCCTCACTGCAGAGCAGACCCTCCTGGACAATCCATACACCTGCCTTTCCCCCTCTCCCGACGACCTAGGAACTAAGGGTCTAGGATTAGCAATAAACAGACCGGGAAATCATCTTTGCCACCATGTGCAAGTGTACCAGGAAGCCAAACCTTGCACCTGGCACCATTCACAGCAGTATCATGAATATTATTAGCAAGAGACCTACCCATCCTAACGTTATATCTATATGTACAAAAATAGATCCACAGAACTCTACGGAAAGAGGTGGCTGGGAGGAGGTGACGGGCGAGCCCAGGGTGCAGGGTCTTGGGGAAGCCAGGGGATGTGTTGCATGTATTTCTCCAGGGGAACCATTCGCTTCTCTCTGTGCTCACACACCTCAGGGGAGAGGCAGGCAGGCAGAGCTGAGCTCCAGGCCACCATCCCAGCTCCAAACTTCCCTGCACGGTGCCAGTGGGGTCACAACGGGGAGCTGGCGCCGTGTGGAGATGGGGCTGAGCTCAGGACCAGGAGGAGCCCTCCAACCACAGCAACCAGTCGGGCTTATTATCATCCCAGCAAGGGAACACAAAGCCCTGACCCGGATTCGGGTGTCCGTCTGCTCTGCAGATGGCCCAGCCCCAGGGCTTGGTCCAGACCCGCTCCCGGTTGTCCACGCAGAACCCTCAGCAGGGTGAGGACTTAAATAGAACATCTGCAGGGAGGGAAGATCGGAGTCCCCAGTTTTGACACCCCCTCGTGCTCTCCATGTCCTCCAGCCCGAAGCAGGGTGACAGAAGCCCCTGTTTGGGAGTCCCCGGAGCAGTGGCTGCTGACAGTTGACTTTGCCACGCGCTTTTTTAAAGTGAATTCAGTGCTGGTGGAAGGTACCAGATCGGGATTCAAGCACGGAGCCGGTGCCTGCGGCATCTGCTCGGTGGTGGGATGGAGCCAGGCGGCAGCTCCCACCCCAGGCAGCCCTCCAAGGCCTGGAGAAATGAATGGCAATTTCCAACCAGCTCCTTGTTCTCAGCCAAATCCCAGAGGGGACCTTTCCCTCGCTGCAGTCGGGCAGGAGCGAGTGGGCTGGGCTGCCTCCGATAGCTCCTTCCCCTGCCAGAAGGTTTCTAAAGCTTCCCACACCTTCCCTTCCTCTTTGAGACAGAAAAACACGGTGCCACCTCATTTTGGAGCTCGCTCACTTCTCCCAGCAGCTCCCAAGCTGGGAGGGAAGGCGCTGCCACCAGTGAAACCCCACAGCATGCCAGCCCCTTGGGAAAGGGGACCTACAGCCACCTGAGAGGAGAAAGGCCACCCATGGAAAGTGCTGGAGAGGGAGAAAGAGTGAGAGGAGGTGGTCTGGCTCCCGGGTGGCTCTTGCACAGGGGATACATTGGCTGCCTCTTTCCCCCATGGAGAAAGACCACACTGTGGGGCAGCTCCTAAACCTGCTGAGACCAGAATCCTGAGGGCCCCCTGGTTGCCCTTCCCATGAGGGCAGAGTCCCAAAGACCCTCTGGGTCGCCTTTCCCTGTGGGATACAGCCAGGGAGGGCACCCACAGCTCGCTCTGCCTCTCCTGTCCCTCTCCCACATGTGCAAAACCACTGCTACCCCCAGCTCGGTGCCAGTTCCCCCGGCCACCCAGCCAGGGTGTCACGAAGCCTGGGAGACCCTCAGCTCACCCGTCTCATTCCCAGAAGGTGATGGTGGGTAAGGGGGAGCACTGCAGTGTGGAGGGAGCCGAGGGAGGAAGGGGATGGAGGAGAGAGGAGGAGGAGAAGGAGGAGGAGGAGGAGGAGTGGGAGGAAGAGGAACAAAGCCTGCTTCTCCTCGCCGGGAGGGTCATACCGGCTTGTCCAGCGTTTTGGGGAAGGGCGTGCCGCTGGACGAGGAGATCTTCCTGCAGACCGTGTTGGTGTGGCTCTGGCAGCGGCAGCCGGGTCGTTTGAGGCCGTCATAACCCCGCTGGCAAAGTTTGAGGCACCCCAGGGTGGGAAAGTAGCAGCAGAGGCAGGGCATGAGGAGGGAGAGGAAGCTCATGGCGGCCCAGCGGGCGCAGCAGGACCCCGGCCCGCAGGAGCAGGGGTCGTCGGCGCAGGTGTCCTCGTCGTCGGTGGAGCAGTGGTAGAAGAGCCCCTTGACGCAGCAGAGGCAGGTCCCGTAGTCGAGGAGGCTCTCGGGGGAGCAGAGGCAGCGCTGGTTGCAGAGCCAGCAGGAGGGCAGGCTGCGGGCGGCCGTGCACCGCGCGCACTTGCAGCGCCCGCACTCCTCGCAGATGAAGAGGTGGCCGCTGTGCAGGGTGGGCTTCTCCGAGCCCCCCTTCAGCGGCGACTCCTCCGCCTTCAGCTCGCCGGCGCGGGGCTGCGTCCGGATGAGGGAGTGCCCGGAGTGGGAGGGCGTCAGGCTGCTCAGGAGGCGCTGGTCGGAGGCGGTGGTGCTTTGGGAGACCGAGCTGGCCGTGCTGGAATGGCTCAGGTGTGGCTGCAAAGGCGGCATCTGGTGCTGTTGGCTGTGGCTGCGGTGCAGGTCCTGGAAGGTGGAAGACGCCAGGCGGTCCTGGGACCACTCCTGCTTGTGCGGTGGCTGGGCCAGGGAGGGGTTGGAGCGGGCTTGCTGGAAGCAGGCCGCCGGTCTCTCCACGTAGTTGTTGCTGGCACGGATGGAGCGGATTTGGTCAATGGACAGGACCTGCTGGAAGTCCTCAGCGGGTGGGTCCATCGTCTCGTCACAGCTGAGTTCAGCCACACTGGAAGAGAGCTGCATTTCCAGGAGCCAGGAGACCCTGCGGCATCAGGGCACATCTAAAAATCCTAAAGGATGGGGTGGGAAGAGAGAAAATATTCCTGTTACATTTTACAACAGATCCATTCATCTAATCCTGAACCAGTTTGGATTGGAAGGGACTTTAAAGCTCATCCTGTTCCAAGCCCCTGCCATGGGCAGGGATGCCTTCCACTAGACTAAACCAATAGGCAAACGCTGGCTGGAGAGCTCAGAACAAAAGGATTTCCAACAATCAGATCCAGAGTACTTTTGCTCCTGGGAACACTTAGACTGGACGCATCCTAAGGGCAAAGGGCCGTCGGATCTGCCTCTCAAACCCAGCAGGCACAGTGTCTCCCCACGCTTTTGAGCCTCTCATGGCATTCCAGAGGATTTTCCACCCCTCCCCAGCACCTCCCTCTCCTTCCCCAGGGACACATTGCTGGCCCTCTCTAGAGGAGGTGAAACGGGAAGCGGTGACTTTTCCAGAGACATGACAGAACTGAGAATGTCATCTCACTCAGAGAAGGTTTGGGGTTCCCAACACACCCGAGCAGCCTCCTGCTGCCATTCCCTGCACACCCTGGGAGCACTGGGATGGGGGACGCAAACAGAATTAATTTTATGCAGCAGCAGTGACAAATCAGAATAATGGAATCACGGAATCATTAAGGCTGGAAAAGCCCTCTAAGATCATCAAGTCCAACCATCAACCCAGCATCACCACCACGTCCACCACTGAACCATGTCCTCACGTGCCACATTCACACATTTTTTGAACACTTCCAGGGATGAAACTGCAACTAATTGCAACAAATGAGCCCTACACTTGCCCACAGACAGGACTATCCCACCGACTCCGAGTCCTGGTGGACTGCAGCATCCCGTTATCCCATCCACAGCCCGGGAGCCAATTTGCTCCCATCGGGAGCACCGAGAAGGGCAGGTTTCCCTTTAACCCCAGCAGAGACACGAGGGAATGCAGCTTTGGCAGCAGGCAAGCCCCATCCTGCCCCTCACACTGCTGCCATGCCCTTTGCTGCTGTTTTCAGGAAATGGCACTTCCTGAGTCGGCAGCGCTGGCAGCAGAACCCGCTGTGTCCAGGAGTGTCAGCACCTTTGAGGGATGTGGGATGGGACAGGGAGGACCTCCATGTTCCACAGCTCCCCTTCATGGCAGGTTCGATCCCATGGCATCAGCTCCATCACCAAGCCCTCGTCTGCCAGACCTCACCACCAGCACCGGGGTGAACCCTCCACGGGACTGGGAGAAGGGCAGGTGGGCACAGGGCTGCCACCCAGACAGCTCCTGGCCCTTGGGAGGGAGGGAGGGAGCGAGGGAGACACAAATCACCCACTCCTGCGGCCTGGAGCTACCCTGGAGTGCCCCAAGAACAGACACCACTTGTTTCATGCCAGAGCCCAGCCACAAGCTCTCTCCAGCTCTTCCAGCCCAGATTTCCATATTGAACACCCGCTTCCCGTGCACAGCCAGCTTCCCCAGGACATTCTCCTCTGGCAGATCAAAGGAGTGATCCCTCAGTGACACGGATATTGTCGCGGTGCCCGGCCCCGCAGGAAGACGCTGTTCCAGGAGGAAGCTCCCTCCGGCGCTGCCCACGGTCAGCAGGACGGGGCGGCCGCGGCAGCCGCCGCTTTCAAGTAGGTGAAGGGGCCACAGGTAGAATCTGCTCATGCAGCAGAGAGAGGCAGAGGGAAGATTGATTTTCATTAGCTCGGCTGACCTTGAGGAGCAGGGAAAAGCAAAGGCAACTTACTTTGACTGTTCAAGCAAGATCTCGTCTCTCCCATCCCCCTCCCCGGAAAGAAAAAGTGGCTGATTGGCTCAAATTTGGGGTTTTCCTGCACACGGAGCCCACCTGCCGCCCGCTCCACGTGATCCCCCATCCAGGGAGATGCAGACAGTGAGGAGTCGCTCGCCCAGGACACCCCCAAGTGATTTGGACACCCGTTTCTTTCGTAGCAATACCAAGTGAATTAGGAGGGCACGGCTCACCCAGGGTAGGTTTGTGAGCACCTGGTCGGGATGGGAACAGACCAGAGGCAAATCTCTCGTGAGCTGTCACCTGCTGCCACCGAGCTCCTCACCTGGGAAGGTCTTACTAAAGCACAGGCTGGTGACCTGAAGCCCCTCAGACCCCTGAATCTCAGCCTGCAGCTGGGACCACACAGAGGAGAGCAGGGAGAAGCCTCGGTGCATTCCCACGTCCCTCGTGCCCGGATCCCATCGTGGAGGGGGATCATTCAAGGGACGATGCTGGTTTTCACACGGGCAGCAGCTGCTCACACCTGGGTATCCGTCCCTGCTCACCTGGGCTGTGGCAGTACCTGGGCATTCAGACGTGGCCAGCGAGACCCCTGTGAGGGTTCTGGGGGGCTTGAACCTCGGGGAGACACAAAGGGAGAGAGAGAGAGGCAGCAGAGGGTCCCACTGTGACAGAGCCAGCGGAGCTGGGAGATAAAGACCAGCCAAAGGGCTGATCCAGTCCAGGTGTCCCCAGTCCTCTGCAACACCTGGAGCTCAGGAGACACGAGGAGACCCATGAGCCAGGCTCGGGTGGGAGGGACACTGTGAGGAGGAATCGAGCCCTGGGGACATGGGCAGAGAGAGGAGCTGCCTGTCGGCCGTGCAGCGCCGGGCACTCAGGATCTGGGCTCAGGGCTCAGACACAGCATCCCGGGAAAGACAGATCCTGGAAGCACCCCCAGCACTGGACCGGGGCCCCAACACCCCCAGACCTGTGATTCCCATGTACAGGGTCAGATATGGACCCAGACTCACTGGCTGGAGGGAGGCAAATGTCCCTCCAGGAACCAAGAGGATCTGTGGGTCCTCCGCAGGGACTTAATGACCAGAGATGGGACCCCACTTCTTCCTCCTTCCCCACCCCATGATAGCCCAATGCCCCCCACTCGCTCCCAGCTCTCCCTGCTCCAGCCCGATCCCAGGGCTGCAAACAGTCTATATCCCAGCCCCACTGTGCCGAGCATCCCCGGGGCTCTGCTGCGCCCCTCCCTGCCTACCTGCCAGGCTGGGGGGGCCCGGTGCGGCGTTCCCCCAGCCTCCTCCTGCTCCTCACACCCTGCCTGCCCGGCGGGCATGCCAGCCCCGGAAACAGGGCCAGCTTTATGGCCGCCACCAGCCCCAAACATATAAAGTTCGTGTGATAATGGGCCGGAGGAGGGATCGTAAAAGCAAATGATTTACAGGCTGGAGGTGGATGCGAGCCGGGGGCGAGCGGCTCAGGGCGCCAGGTGGGAGAAAAGGGACCCCCTTGCCCTGTCTGGGTGCTGCGGGGAGGAGCAGGATGGTGGGGGGAGGCTGAGCCCCCAGCCCCACTCGGCACGCAGTCCACGCGGGGCTCGGACCCGGACCTGTCCCGCAGCCCCTCCACTCACACAGCCCGGACATCTCCAGGACCTGTGAGCACCGCTGTGCCCGCAGCCCGCTTGTGTGCAGGACACCCCACGCGTGGCTCTGACCCACACCCAGCCCCACCACGCACACCCCACGCGTGTCCAGGACCCCAACCCCCCCACCGCACGGAACCTCTGTTTCGTTGCACACTCACAGCCCCTGCGCATCCGAGGGACCGCGCGTCCCTTCAGCAAACAGCCCACGCGTGGTCCAGGACCCTCCATCCCCACCGCTCACGCGTGCTCGGGACCCCTCGCCCCCCTCGGCCCGCGCGTGTCCCCCCGCCGCGCAGCCCACCCGCGCCCCCCGCGCCGCGTTCCGCCGCCGTCCCGCAGCCCACGCGCGTCCGCGCCGGGCGGACTCACCGCGCTGCCGCCGCCGCTGCTGCCGCCGGTCCATCCGCCCGCGGAGCCCGAGCGCGGCGGGGG
>NW_020897769.1:886502-893353 GCF_003984885.1 Neopelma chrysocephalum | reverse complement strand
GGGAGGAGGAGGAGGAGAAGGAGGAGGAGGAGGAGGAGGAGGAGGAGGAGGGATGGAGGGAGGAGGGAGGGACCTGGAGCTGCCCGGGAGCATCGCGCTCCCCCTCGCTCTGCGCTGCCTTCCCGGAGCTCTTAACGCTTTACCCAGGTGGCGTCATCCCGCTGAAATGGACTCGGCCCATTAGCGGCCCCGCAGAGCCCCGCAGCGCTCCCCAGGCGCCGCTGCCGCCCAGCCCCGCCGCGGCACGAACACCCGCTACCTAAACGTTTCCGTCTGCCCCGGGTTCCGCATCCCCCTCCTGCCCCCAGTGGGATGTCCCCGCCACCTCCCGGCCCGGTGTCCCCCCCCGTGCCCACCGGGACAGCCCCCCAGCAGGGCATTCCCCTTGGGGACACGCATCAGCATCACGGGTACGGTCGCGATGTGTTGGGGTCAGTGTGACACCGCGGGAAGGCTGCAAAGGGCCGGGAGCGACTCTCCCGGGATCTGTCACCTTGGGCTTGATCCATAAATCGCTGTGAAACGGGGGCAGTCACCTCACAGAATCATCAAAAAGGTTGGAAAAGACCTCTAAGGTCATCAAGTCCAACCTTCTCCCGGCTCACCTCTTCCCAGGAGGCACCAGAGAGTGCCCGGGTGCTGTTCCCAGTATTTCCCAAAAGTCCAAACCAACACCTGAATTAGCTCCCGTACTCGGGGCAGAGAGGTTGGAAAGGGGGTTTTCCGTACTGAAACCCACAGAACCAGCACATAAACATCTCACTGTCCCAGAAACAAAAAGCTTGGACTCCAGGTCCAAGCAGGACCTGGATCTTCCACCCCAGAGGTTTTCCTGGGTCCCTGCATGCTCCCTCCTTTGCTGCTTTCCCGGCTCAGGAGCATCAGGGATCCTTGTGACACCCCTCAACCCCATGTGTAAGTAAATTGGACCTGGTTTGCCAGTCCCAAATACACAGGGTCACCTTGATGACACTGGACATCACCCATGGGCCCCACCAGAGCCCCCACCCTCCCTTCGTTCCTCTCAGTGCTTCCAGGGTGGTCACCCATCCTTCCTGGGAGCATTCACTGGATGAGCAAAGCAACACCCCAGCTCAGAGAGGGCTTAGGACCTGCTCCAAGGCACAAAGCTGAAGCCACTGAGCCCCCAGGCAGGTCCCCAGCAGCACGGGACCCCTGGGGTGGGCAGGTCCCCGGGATCTGGGGGTGTGGGAGCAGGATGGGGAATGAGGGAAAGAGAAGGACCTGCAACAAGGATGACAAATCCAGCTCTGCCGCTTGTGGCTCTAACAGATGGGGACAAACCAGGGTGATCCCACGGACCTCAGGGGCTCCCTCCCAGCTGATGCCAGCAGAAGCACTGGAATCCTCCCCATCTGGGGCCAGTGACTCCACTGTCCCACATAGTGACCGGCTGAGCTTTTACAGATTAATTTTTAGTCATTTCTGGGCTGAGGGTTTCTCCATCTCCATGGGATCCCACTAGGGATGCTCCTCCAGGAGTTTCTCCAAGAGGAACCAGTCCCTGACAGCATCCCTCAGCCTCGGCTCCAGCTCAGAGCCTTCAGGCTGCATCCCTCCGCGCTCCCACCGGCCCCTCCTCTTATCCCCATCGCTCTCAGCTCCGTCTTTAAAGGCACAGAAAGGATCCGAGCTGCCCAATTCCCAGCGACTGCCAGCTGGCTGGGAGCACCTGACTCCTGGGGGGAGCACGTGTGATGCCGTCCCTTTCTCCCAGCCCAAATCTCTCACTCCCACCTTGAGGTGCCGGTGATTCAGGCTTCCCTCGCTGGCTCCCAGCATCCCAGCGCAGCCCGCGTCGTGCTCAGCCAGCGCCGCTTTATTCCTCGCTGGCTGCCGAGGGAGGGCCAAAAAGGCATGAATGCGGAGCTCCCGGGAGGAGTGGGAGGGTGGGAAGCGGAGGGAGAATTGCAGCCTCCTGGTGAGTTATTGACCGCAGCAGCGCTCGAGAGGAGGGCTGGGAACCCGAGGGCGTTTGCAAAGCAGGAAACTTCGCTCCCAAAGGAAGGGTCTGGGGCTGAGCACCTGGCAGGGTTCGGAGGGGGATTGGCTGTCGGGAGAGGGATGTGGTTCTCCCCTGCTGAGCTGTAGCAGAGGAAGGTGTGAGACTCGTGCAGGTTTCTGGTGCTCTCTCCCTGTGCAGGGTGTGTGGGAGCGGGGGGCTGAACAGCCCTCCCTCGGCCCCACACTCTGCTGCCTCTGCTCCTCCTCAGCCTCTACCTGCAGCTATCCCAGCTCCTCTCAGGTCACCTTTTGGATTGGTTTCACTGCTCATCCCAATTGGAATCTGCCACCTCTAACCCCTTGAATGCCCCCTGGGGTCCTGCCCAAAGGGATGGGGAGAAGCAGGTCCTGGGTGTCCCACTTATATGTGAGGCTGTCAGAGCATCTCCTGCCTGGGACACACCGGCATCGAGATGGCAGCAGCACATCCTGGAGTTCCCAACTCCAGCTGAGCCTGCTCAGCAGCTTCCCAGCTCCTGTTGCAGATCCCTGTATTTGGGAAACTCCCATCCCCAGCAACCCCCACAGGTCACCAGCAATTCCTCCCCACTTTTCTCCTTCCACTCCCCCTGCACATCCCAAACAACCCAAAAATCATGGAGGGTCACTCGCTTTCGTTCTTCTTCCCAAAAAGTGTTTCTTTAGATTCACACCTTGCTCACAAATCCAAGCGAGCTCAATTTGGAACCTGGAGAACTTAGTTGTGATTTTAAAACAACCGGGATTGCTCAGCACCATTTTCCACACCACCTCCAGCCCTGCCTGTGCCCACAGCCGGCCTGGGAGTGGGCAGTGGAGAGGAGGATATCCCAGAGCAAGGCTCAGGATGTCTGATCTGTCCTGATGCTATTTGCCAAGCTTGGGCTCAGGGGGAGGGTAATTCACCTCCAGTTAAAGACGATGCAGGGGAGGGAGAGAAAAAAGGGGAGAGGAGAAAGAGAACACGCAATTCCCCTGATTCAATCAGCCAGAAACAAGGAGGTGCTGGTGCCCTCTAATTCGGAGATTCACAGATTTTAGGGCCAGAAGGGACTGTGATGCTCATCTAGCCTGACAGTCTGGATTATGTAAAAGCCACTTGAAGCCAGACAGTGCCACGAGCTTTTTAGAAGCAGCAGCAAGCGCCGGGGAACTTATCAAAGGACTGTGATGTTCCCGAAGTGGGGGACATGTGGCTCCCAACATGCTGCGGGGAGGAGGAGGAGCCCAGGTACACCCACCCCACCGGGCTCCGGCTGAACAGACGGCAGCGCCGGGGGAGAGGAAGCATCATTTCCCTTCCCTGTCATGCAGCTCCTTTGCGCAGAAAGAGAGTTAAGTAAGGAAAAAAACCCAACCCCTTCCTTGTGTTTTCCTTCTGAACATTCCCTAGTCCCTGGAAAGAAAACGCCCTGCCGGGATCCTGGCCCTGAGACGTTTCTTGGCCGCTTTGGAGTCAAACCCCATGGTTTGCAGGGATGCAGCTCCACAGCCGCCGGAGCTGAGCCGGCCTCTCCGGGAGCCGAATCCGGAGCTCCGAGCTCAGCCCGCAGCGCCCGGAGGTGTAGCCATTGACTGCAATGAGAGTTTCCCTCTGAAGATGGAGCCAGGCAGCATAAAACATCAATAAAGCGCTCAGGATGCGTCCCTTAATGAGCTGAGATCGTAACAGGCTGCCAGAGCCTGCCAGAGCTGCCCATTCTGTCGGGAGAGAGGAGCAGATCCTGCTGGGGAGGTGTTAAGTGGGTCCTGCTGACTCATTGATGCAGATGGATCCGGCTCCGTGCCCAGGCAGGAGGAGCTGCCTCGGGGGGCAACATCCAGTGCCCAGGGTGAGCAGGTACCCGGCACCTCAACCCATCCCGAGGGGCACAGAATGGCAGCTGGGATTTTTTCCCTCTCCATGTCCCTTTGTGTACAGTGAGAGCCAAGCACTGGGGTGTCCCAGCCTGGGACACCTTCTTCACCATGAGGGTGGGGAGGCCCTGGCACAGGTTGCCCAGAGAAGCTGTGGCTGCCCCATCCCTGGAAGTGTCCAAGGCCAGGTTGGACAGGGCTTGGAGCAGCCTGGGCTAGTGGAAGGTGTCCCTGCAGGGGGTTGAAACTAGAGGATCTTTAATTACCTTCCAACCCAAACCACTCTGAGATTCCGTGACTGATGGGCTCCCTGCACTTCCACAGAAAGCATGTTTGTCCCCTGCCCAAAGCCACATCCCCCTCCCAGCACAGAAACCAGAGCAAAGATGTGACTCCAAAGGCGAGACCCCAACCCTGAGCTTCTGAGGAGCCTGTGCAGGGCGGGTGAAGAGATGGTGCATCAGTCACAGAGACACCAGGGGATGGTCAATACAGGCGTGTCCTCACTGGAAAATGGGAAAATGGTTAACTCCATTTTCCAGCTCCCTGGAAGGTGCCTGTGGTAGAGCTCTGCAGCTGGATCCCTCGCAGATGAAGGGCATGGAGGTGAAGGCTTCTCATTCCCATCAGGATTGGGCTGTCTTTGGCCTGGCTGGGGTGCCATGGGGGGGGTGATGTGTATTTCCCCACCCAAAACCCACTGCTACACCCATTGGGGGATCAAGTGACAAAGGATTTGCACCTTCCAGACCCTGAATGTGCCAAAAAAGCCCTCAGAGCACTGGTCCTTTGGCCAAGTCTCACCCTGCATCTACAAGACGTGTTCCTCACCCAACCTGTGCCTGTGTGACACCTTCATCCCTTCTTTGATGAGGATGTGATGCTCCCATGAGTGTCTCTTCTGCCCTCAAGCCTTCAGGGCCTTCTCTTTCCCTGGATTCTCTGCCCTGTGATCCCTGTGATGCTCCTTGGGTGGTCCCTGATCTTTCCTGGGAGCAGTCACCGGCCACTGTTCCAGGTCTTCTTCAGGCTTCTCAGCAGTCTTGGACTGGGCTCCACCACATGCACCAGGTATCCCACGTGCTCCAGGTATCCCATGTACACCTGGGATCTCTCCTGCTGATGCCCGGGGGTGCTCAGCTCTCTGCAGACCATCTGCTCCACCAGCTCTCCCACCTCTTGCTCCCTTCCAAGCCCACCTACCTGCCCTGAGCATCCTCCCTCACCTGCTTACCACCTTTCCCAGTCCCCACCAAGCCCCACGACACAAACCTGTCTCCCCAGGCAGGGAAGGGGTGGGGTGGGGTGGGATGGGGGGAGGCAGCTCCCCCCAATTTCTTTGCCTCCAGCACTTCGAGTCCCCCTTTCAATGTCACTTTAACTCGAGCGCGCGTGTGCCGGGGAGAAGGGCTCCGTGTTAAATTGCCAATCTGGTCACATGCTGCTGGGATTTGGCCGTAGCTAAGCAGCGCCACCCCCGCATTCACTTTTTTGGCTGGTGACTCCTCTGCTCGGCGTAAGGCAGAGCCGGCGAAGAATAGGAGAAACCGGAGGGGGAAGGAAAAAAAAATAATTAAATAAATAAATAAGAAAAAACCAGGCGAGTCATTGTGAATGTCAGGAGCTCCTCGGCTGCGGGTGTGACTGCGATCCTCCCCCTCCAAACTCGCTCCGGGTGAGAGCCAAAGAGAGGATTTCATTAGGATCTGGTAGCAGGCTATTTTCAGAGCTGACATCCTACCCACCGCTAAAAATAGCCGGTCCCCTCCACGCAAACCAGGGTTTCTGTTCTCTTAAACTTTAATAAACCTCGGCAAGGCTCAGACCTTCCTTTCTCCCCACACTTTGCTCCCTTCCTTGCTCCCTTCCCATTATCCCTTGCCTTCCCTCTTCACCATCCCTTATTTCCCAGGTGTCTTCTTTGCTCCGGTCCCGAGAGATGATGTCACCATGGCAGGTCTTGGGATTGGAGGGGTGGGGTCACCTCCTTCCCAAAAACAGCATCCTGCACCCAAGCCAGGGGCTCTGGGAGGCAAGCAGAGGGTGCTTGAGTCCCCCGAGATACTGCCAGGCACAGGCAGGGAGCCTGGAGCATCCCTCTGGATCCTCAAGCATCCCTCCAGAGCCCAGGATGCTCAAAGAGGGACCACCCGCTACCCCAGGGTATCACATCCACCAAAGGAAGATGCTTCACTTTGTACCTGATGCTCACGTGAAAATGATCCCAGGATCATTCCAGGATTGTGAAAACGATCCCAGGATCATTCCAGGATTGTGAAAATGATCCCAGGGCCTGTGGCTGGGCTGGGCTCAGGGGGTGAACTGAGCATACCAGCATAAAACTGTCCCACCCTGTAGAGACCAGCGCCAGCACTCAGGCACAGTCACCTCTAAGAGGGCTCTCCTTAAAGCCCTGCCTAGCCTAAAAACCATGTCCCTAAAAACCCTATCCCTCCCTCCCCAGGGCCCAAGGAGCCACTGCAGCTACTGGCCCCCCCTCCTCTTCTGCCCCCCCCCTCCTCGGAGGGGCTGCTCACAATTCCCTCCCTTCATTAGCTCTGCCACCTCCGAGGCAGGTACAGGTATTTATAGCCAGCACCTGCCCCATCCTCCCGGCTCTTTTCCAGACAACACAAGTTTAACTCTTTCCCGTGCTCCACTTGACTCCAGTCCAGCTTGGTGGTCCAAAAATCCCACAGCTTGGAAGAACCAACCCCTGCAGACACTTGCTGAACTCAGTGCAGCCTTCCTGTCCCAGCCCCAAATCTTCCCTGTCTCCCTGGCCCCAGCCCCAAATCTTTCACTTATCCCTGGTCCCAGCCCCAAATTTCCGACCTCTCCCTGGTCCTGTCCCTAAATCTTTCACTTGTCTCTGGTCCCAGCCCCAAATTGTCCACTCTACCTTGTCCCAGCCTCAAATCTTTCACTTGTCTCTGGTCCCAGCCCCAAATCTTTCACTTGTGCCTGGTCCCAGCCCCAAATTTCCCACT
>NW_020897769.1:786635-886492 GCF_003984885.1 Neopelma chrysocephalum | reverse complement strand
CCCCAAATCTTTCACTTGTGCCTGGTCCCAGCCCCAAATTTCCCACTCACCCTGCTCCCAGCCCCAAAGCTCTCACTTCTCCCTGGTCCCAGCACAGCAGAAGCTGTGGCCATCTGGGCTCTGCTGCTCTTGGGATTGAGCAGAGGTTCACCAGGAGACAACTCCCCTGCTCATCCCAGCTTCCCGAGGCAGCAGGGACCACCATCCTCCCCAGGGAGCCTCACACCCGTCCCCCAGCAGGCGGGCAGAGCTGCTGGGCCCAGCCTGGCACACCATCCAGGGGGATGGGGTCCGGTCTCGCTGGCTCATCCCGGTGCTCCGCTCGCCTTCTCCCTGTGCCGTGGCCCTTCAGAGCCCTGGCCGCCGGCCAGGCAGCCATTTCCTGGTAATCTAATAGCTGCAGCAGATGAACTGAAAATGCATTTCCTGCCACCGTGCTGTAAAATTTTTATTAATGTAAGGAGAGAAGGCAGCGCTGGCTCCCAGCGCCCGGGGCTGTGCTGGGGCAGCGGGGACTCGGCACAGCCACCGGGGCTGGGGGCTGGCAGCAGTGCCCTGGTGATGCTGTGGGAATTTGGAGGTACAGGGAAACTGAGGCGCGGGCAAAGGAAGTGCCCTGAGTGGAAGAAGAATGGTTCAGCAGCTCCCTGCCTGGGAGGAGGTGGATCACCCTGGATAACCGGGGGTGGGTTTGCACCCCAAGCACTCTCTCCAGACCCCGCAGAGTTGTGTCCTTGAAGCCCCTGATTCGGGACCACTGGTGCTGTTGGTCCTTGTCCCGCGTGGTTCTGTCCTGGGTGAGGATCCCGGCTGGCACGGGCAGTGCGGAGGGAGGGATGGAGGCCCTGGCAGATGGGCACCGCGGCGGGAGACCTGCCACACTGTCATCCATCCGGCATCTCATCCGCCTCCTGCCTGGCTCCGTGGCCTCGGCTGACCCTTCCCAGCTGGCAAAGGGACATCCCAGTTAAAATGTTCCATTAAGGGTAAGGAACAGCAAGAAAAGAGCGGCCACCATCCCGGAGCTCACCGGAGCTCGCCGGGGACGGAGCAGAAGTGTTTGCCAGGGAGGAGAAACGTGTCCCCCCACTTGATGCATCTGCACAGGATCCACAGCCCTCAGGGGCTTTGTGAAGGACCCTCAGGGTCAGCAGCCAGCTCTGCATCCCCCCCACACCCCCTCGGCACCCCCTCCCCACCTACCCCCAGCCCCACATCCCACCCGGACCGTGCCAGGCTCCGGTGGGTGACATCCCTGCGGTGACATCCCTGCGGTGACATCCCTGCAGTGACATCCCTGCGGTGACATCCCTGTGGCCAGGGGAGGGGGCAGCCCCGGGGCCGGGGGCTGGAGCCGTGTCCACAGCCCTTTTCCCACCCCAGAGCCTACTCCCTGCGCCAAGGCAGGGCTAAATTGGAAAAACACACACAATGACCTCTTGTGGAATGTAGTATGAATATTTGATAGCTCTAATGTAATCATATCCAATCGATACTGGCAGGAATATCTTCCCCCCCCCCTCCCCATGCTCTCACTCTGCCCTGTCCCTTCCTCTCTCTCCCTCTCTCTCCCTCTCTCTCCCTTTCATTAATGCATTCTCCACTTTACATTATTTATTAACTTCCTTCCTTTTTTTTATTTAGAAAAAATAAATTAAATAACGGTGGTTATCTCAGCCCCTCCTGCCCGAGCTCTTTCGGGCCTGGCAAAAACTTTTCTGACCTTCTCTCACCTCCTCATCTCCCTCTGCTGAGACAGAGGCTCTGCCCCGCAGCCAGGACCCCCTGACACCCCATCCCTCACGGCCCCCCAGCCTATCCCACCTCCCCATGGGCACCTGCTCTGGTGTGAGCCCCTAAATCCCCTTGGAATGTCCACCCATCACACACGACATGAAGATTCCCAAAGCCTGGAACAAGCTCCCGAGGTGCTGTCAAGGGAGGAAGGGGGGGATCTGCTCCTCCCTCCAGGATGTCAGGGGCAGAGGATTTCCCCATTGTCCCCAGATGGATCCAGGGGAGCAGGGAGGGACAACTCCGGGGTCTCACACACCCAGCTCATGCTTCTCAGGAAAAACCTCTTCCAAGACAGGCTCCATTGGAGGTGGGGGGGAGTAATGCCAGTGCCCCCCAGCTGCCCACACCCCCCAAAAACCACGTATCAGCAGTGGCTGGAGCTTGTCCAACTGCAGATCCCAGCTCCCAGTGGGGTGGGACACAGAAGCAGGAGGAATAGGAGGTTAAAACACCCAAGGAGGAGAGGTCTCCTCCCAGGAGGGGTCTTCTCCCACACCAGCACAGCGCAGGGGGAACCCCAGCCCTGCGCCCCTGCTCCCTGACACCCCCAGAGCTGATGGCAGAGAGTGGCAGAGACGCTTAAAGGCCCTTAATGGGCTGTGAAAGGTGAGGAGGAGGAGGATGAAGCTCCCTGGATGCAGGTGAGCTCTTCCCCTGGCAACTTCCAGGGCTTCCCAGAGTGGACAGATATGTCCCTGAAGTCCAAGGATGCTCCCCAGGGATGCACCTGTCCATGCTGCACTACCAAGGTGGGATGAGCACAGGGGCTCACCGGGGTGGGGACAACCCCAACGTCTGCCTTTGTGCCCACCCCTCGAGGCCACTTATGAGGACAAAGAGACCCCAGGCTGGAAACCCACATTTCTCCACCCCAAAATGTGCTTTGGGGCAGGAAGAGCATCCACCCCCCACACAGGAGGGGAAATTCTGGCTGTGTAAAGTCTCACCTTCCCTAATCTCCATGGGCAGGCTTGGGAAGGTGCAGCTACTGCCCCATTCCTGCACCAGCATCCCTGTCCCTCCTGGGACAGCCCATTTTCCCAGGGCAGGAAATGTGAGGCAGAAGATTTTCTTACAGAGGACACAGGAGGCTGAAGGTTTTATTATTTACCAAGTGTGGTGGGAGTGAGTGAGAGCCTAGAAGAGGAGCTGCTGCTCCACAACAAATACCTGGGCAATGAAGGCCAAAGGAAGGACTTTGGCTTTGCCTATCGTGGTCATCTCCTCCCTTTCTGAATGACATCACCAAGCACACATCCATGGAAATCAGGAAATCAGATCAGTTCATGGTTCCTGACTCGATTTACCACTTCTGACAGGTGCAATGGCTTATCCTCGTTCTGTGGTAATTTGGGAGATGCTACGGGAGATGTGGAAGACCCCCAGGGCATGGCCAGGGGAGGAGGTTTGGCTGTTGCTTCCCAAGACACCGTGATCCGAAGCATCTTCGCCAGGGATCATTCCAGGAGGCTGGAAGGAGGGCGAGGATCCAGCCTCGGTGTTGGACGTGGCTTCTCCTACGCTGCTGGTGTCCCCAGGCAGCTCGGGGGGACATGTGGGATTTCAGTTGGGAAAAGGCTTTGGAAAATTGCAGGCTCCCTGAGGAAAACATGTCCAGATCCATCTGGGTCTGTTTGAAAGGGAGCAAATGATTCTCCATCCCCAAGGAAGGGCTGAGGGTTTCTTGCTTCCCAACTTCCAGGAGCTGCATTTCCCCCCACCTGGATCTCACAAACCACGGCTGCTCGGGGCACAGGGGAGGAAAAGCCACCCGAGACTCCCAGAAAAGGGGCTGCAGAGCTGGTGGGGAACTGGGGGGACGGGGACAGCTCTGCAACAGCTCCCCCATCACCCTTGGACGTGCCGGCGCTGCCATCGCCCGTCACCACCGCCCGGCTCCCGGCACAGCCGCGTTTTGCTGAAGCAGGAAAATCGATAGCGGCTGTCTGCCGGTGGCCAGCCCGAGGGGAGGGGGTCGGGGGGACGAGAAAGGGGCTGAGGCTGGGGGGGGGAGATGGAGAAGAAGGCACAGGGGGACCCCAGGGATATGGGAAAAGGCAGCAGAACCACATGGCAGGAGAAGGTTTGGATGGAGGAGACCCGCAAGGATTTGTCTCCCGTGCTGGGGGGTCTGGGGGATTCACCCGCCGGGTGCAGCCCCCTCCTCCCGCCCCTCCCCGGCAGAGCCGCGGCTGCTGCCGGAGACACACGGGAACCCACAGAGACTCTGCTCTAATGCGAATCACTTACTGACCCTGCGGAGCCGAGGGCGGCGGGAGATGGAGAGGAGGAAGTGTAGGCAAAGAGCTCCAATTAGCAGCACCAGGGCTATATTTTATCCTCTGGAACAGGGCCCGGGCCAGCCGGCAGAGAGCCAGCGCAGGGGCTGCTGCACCACTCGGGGCTGGGGGGCACCTGGCCCTGCACAGAGCTCGGGGACCCCCAGAGCATCCCCACTCGCTCCCAGGAAAGCCACCAACACCCACCAGTGCCCCCAGCCCTCCTCCACGGGGCTGCACAGCTCCGGGTGGCCCCTTTGCCAAGCACACGGGGTTGGGAGAAGGGAGCCAGAGCCAGGAGCCTCCCAGGTGGAAGGGGATGGTGACATTGTGCCGAAGGATGGGCAAAGAGAGACCTTCCTCCTCGGGCACTTGCGTTCTCCTCACAGGACACAGATGCCCCTGCTGGTGCTCTGGATCACGGAAGCAATTCCCTCTCACTTTCCCAGAGCACTGAGATGCTGGGAGAGAGAAGGGAATGCACTGAGATGGCTGGAAAAACTCCTTCATGGCAGAGGAGCGGGAGGCAGAAGAGCTGCTGGGACGTGGGGCCCAAGAGAGGAGGTTTGGGAGTCTCCTGCAATGCCTTGGGTGGGAAAAGTTGGAGCCTCCTGCACAAGGACCAGGGGGATGTTGGGGGACACTCAAATCCCCTCCTGTCCTTGCCTAAGGAGGGGACACCCAAAGGTTGTCTCCAGGATCTTTCACTGCTGCAAAGGAAAGATCACAGAGAGCAAAGGCTCCATTTCTGGTGGAGAGATGATCCTGTTGTCTTCCTGCTCCAGCATTTCCCACCACGCCTCTCCCTCGGGAACCTCCAGCATCCTCATTTACTCTGAGAAACTCTCAGGGACTCATCTCCTGAGCCCACCTAAATGTGTCTCCCAACCCAGGGATCCTGGGGAACAAGGCAAGGTCTCACCTCCCCCAGTCATCCCAATACTCCAGGGAAGACGTTCTTCCCAGGAGAGCTTCAGAAGCTTCCTGAACTAGTCCAGCCCCCGTTGCACATTCCCCTTTCCTTGAACCAGATCCCTGACCCCAGACAGGGAGTAAGGAACAAGGGGACCACAAAGGCCCCAGCTCCCCCACCTATGGCACATATTCCGTCCCCCACATATATTTCCCTCTTCAGGGACATGTTCCCACTTGGAGGAAGGAGAGACTTTCCAAGCTGATTGCTCACGTCAGGAGCCATGGGATGAGCTCCTGACATTGCTCAGACCAGCGAGCACACACTTCTCCCCTGCCTGGGGTCTGTGACAGCCTCAGACATCACTGGATGGGACCATCCCAGGTGGGACCTGCCTGGATGAAGAAGGTGAAGGTCTGTGAGAAGAGCCCAACTCACACCTGAGCCCAGATCCATACGGGTTCTCCCTCTCCACGGTCCCACTGGCAGGGGTGAACCACAGGTCCCAGCCACACCATGGGTCAGGGGTTTGGAAGTGACACCAGGGCAGGGAGGGAGGAACCTGGGCACAAGGAGATGCTTTCCTGGTGGGTGTCCCACCAAGAGCTGGGGACAAAGGGAGCAGAGGGAGCCGAGGCAGCTGGCAGAGGCGGCCCCCAGGCCGAGCTAATCGGAGAGAAACCGTGACGTAAGGCCAGGGGGAAGCAGGGTCACAGCCTTTCCCAGGCTCTGCCGTGCTCCACGCTCCACTTCCCTGCCAGTTTATCAGCCGCTGGAACGCGACCAAGGGAACATCGGCCAGGACAGAACAAACAAACATCCGAGTTTGGGCTTCCTTCCTTCCTTCGAATAACCAAAAAAAAAAAAAAAAAATAGAGAGAGAAATGGGGCATCAAATTAAATTAAAAATGACTGAAACAAATCAGATAAGTAAGCATTTGTGTTTCTATGGGGATGTGATGCATTCCTCGGAGAGGGAGCCTGGCCTCAGGGAGAACTAACACCGGAGCAGCAAATGATGCTGCAAGTAGCCCCAAGAGCAACCCACAGCTGTGCCTGAGGGACCAGCACTTGTCCCTTGGCTCTGATAGCCCTTGGATCACTAGAAAATCTCCCTGGACTCCCACGTCCCCAGCACACAGCCACCAGGAACTCCCAGCCTGTTTGGAGGGCCTGGCTGGAGAGTTGTTTCCCTCTTTCTGTTTCATCCCAACAGCCTTGCAGCAGGGGTAGGTGAGGACCAGACAGCTGCAGCTCTGGTCCATGGACCCTCCTCTCCTTGAGCTTTCTAGAAGATCTTTCTGATTATCTTTGGATCTTGCTGTGCTGTGTCATCCACGATGGGTTTTGTTGGGTTACATCATTCATGTTGGGTTGGGTTGTGTCACTCTCGTTGGGTTGGGTCATTTATGTTGAGTTGGGTTATGTTGGCTCATTCTTGTTGGATTGGGCTGGGTCATTCCTGTTGGGTTGGGTCGAGGTGGGTCATTCATGTTACCTGTGGTCATTCATATAGGGTTGAGGTGGGTCGTGTTGGGTTAGGTTAGGTCAAGGTGGACCGTTAATGTTGTGTTCCATTGGATCATTTGTGTTGGGTTGTGTTGAGGTGGGTCTTTTGTGTCAGGTTGGGTTGGGTTGGGTCAGTTGGGTTGGGCCATTCATGTCAGGTTGGGTCAGTTGTCTTTGGTTGAGGTGGGTTGGGTCATGGTGGGTTGGGTCATTTATGTTGGGTTGGGCTGAGGTGGGTCATTCGTGTTGGGTTCTGTTGGATCATTTGGGTTGGGTTCCTTTGGATCATTCATGTTGGATTGGGTTGACACAAGTCATTCATGTAACAGTACCAACACCCACAGTGACACTTTCCAGAACTTTTGTCCTACAAACCACTTCCAGGAACATCCCCTTGGCTCAGCCGCCCTTGGTTTCTGCTGCTCTTGTAGAAATAGGCACAAGATTTCCTGGAAAATGTGAATTCCCTGTCCTGACCCTGTCCAGGAAGATCCCCCACGTGCAGAGAGAAACCTGTGTATGCTCTGCACGTCACCAAAAGCACTGCATGACATCAGCACCGACACCACCAGCTCCCAGAAATCCCGTGGGCAGGGAAGGGGGGCAGATTTCTTGCATGACCCAACGGAGGATGCCCGTGCAGGATCCAGAGTCCCTTTCCTCCACGTGGGGCAATGGGAGCCCCACGGAGTGGGAGCCACTGGCAGGGACTGGCAGGGCCTTTCCCAGGCAGAGGGCTAATTCCGGATCCCTTGGACCGGATGCAGGATCTCGTCACCAGCACCCTCTGGAGAAGGGAAGAGCATTGTGTGGGCTGTTGCTTTTTTTAAAGCCGTCTGTGACCCCGGGAGTAGCGTGCAAGTGAGGAAGGAGGGGAGAAGGGGGAGGGCAGAAAATTCCCAGATCCCAACTCTCCCTGGGAAATCCCCAGAAAGCTCCCAAGCACTTTCTTTCCCAGCACACGAGTTCCTACGTGCTGAGGCCAAGCAGCAGGTGCATCTCCAGGTCGCTGGGCACCTGCGGGGGATGTCAGCCCCTCCGAGGGGGCGTGGTGCTGCCTGTCCCCATCCCACAGGACCCTGCGGGGCACAGGAGGGACCACAAATCCCGGTGAGCTCTGGAGAGCGCGCTCCACGCTCCGAGGAGAAACAGCCCCATGAGCACAAACCACGGGACATCCCAATGCTGCTGCACTGCCCATCCCAAACGCAGCCAGTGGGACACCACGGGAGGGGGATATCCCCTCCCCAGAGCCTCCCAGTCCCCCCCCAGACCCCCGAGAGCAGCCCTGCAGCTGAGTCACTATTTAATCGCCTTCACTGGCATCCGTCGCTGCCGTCGAGAACACCCCTGGATCCCGCAGGCACCCGGCGGGCTGAGGGGCTGTGCCAGGGCACGGTGGGACAGGGGATAGGGCTTCCTGCCAGGAAGGACCAAGGGACAGGCGACAGGCACCGCCCGAGCACGAGGAGCACGGGGCCCGTCACCGCATCCGCTGCCTCCTCCGGGGATCCGGCACCGGGGCACGATCGCACCCCGGGAAGGGCCCGCGATAAATTCTCATGGAGGCCGGGATGCCTCTGCCGTGAGCTCACCCAGTGACTAACTTGTTTATCTCCCGCGGGAGCTGCACCGAGGTTTTTGGGAAGCGGCAGATCCCCGACAACTCCTCTGCCTGTTCCAGGCGCCGCCCCCACCCCTTTCCTGAAAAACGCTGTCGGAAATGAGGAATCTGCGGTGGCACCACTGCGTCCCCTCGCTGCGAGGGCAACGCAGGGAGCGGCTCCTCTGCCTCCTGCCAGAGCCACACGCACGGGAGTGCCACGGCAGGAAAACTGGAAAGGCTCAAAACATCTGGATTTTGGAAAACCGGGCATGGAAAATCCGGCACAGCACTGGGGAGAAGCTCCGGGTGCTTCTCTGGGCTGGTTTGACTGCGCAGGTACCGGGGAGGCACCGCTGAGACCTTATCCTGCCCCATTCCCAACACCAGGAGACACCACTGAGACCTCATCCTGCCCCATTCCCAACCCCGGGAGACATCACTGAGACCTCATCCTGCCCCATTCCCAACCTGGCGAGGCACCATCATGTTTAAGCACAGATGTCCCTGGAAGTGTCTAAGGCCAGGCTGGATGGGGCTTGGAGCAACTCGGTCGAGTGGAAGGTGGGGGGGGGTGGAAGTGGGTGGGCTTTAAGGTTCCTCCCAACCCAATCCGTCCTGGAATTCTCTATGTCTGACCAGTTTAACCTAATGCCCAGGGCTCCAGTGCCACCACGTGTCATCCATTCTCGGGGAGCCCCCAGTGCCTCCTGCCGCTCCCACTTTCGGGTCTGGGGCTCCTTCTGATCCACCAGCTCGGTCCCACGATCCTGCCCCTGCGGATGCTTCGTGCTGGAGAACAACCTCGAGCACCGGGGACTGGGACCCGGCGGGGTCCTGCCCGGGATACGGGGCTGGGATCGTGTCCCGGGGGGAGCGGTGGGAGGGGGATCCGAGGGGCTGCAGCCCCACCGCCGGGCCGAGGCGGCCCTCCAGCGGGGACCCGCTGCCTTCCCCGCGTATGAGCCACTGCTCCGGCGCGTTTCGATGGAAATCAGCGTTTTATAACCCAAAAGGTGGTGTCTGTATCTCGCCCCCGCCCCTTCCTCCTCCCCCTATCTGCCACCTGCAGCGGGGCAGGACAGGGACAGGGAAGGGGAAAAGGGACAGGGAAAGGGAAAAGGGACAGGGAAAGGAAAAAGGGACAGGGAAAGGAAAAAGGGACAGGGAAAGGAAAAAGGGACAGGGAAAAGGAAAGGGGACAGGGAAAAGGAAAGGGGACAGGGAAAAGGAAAGGGGACAGGGAAAAGGAAAAGGGACAGGGAAAAGGAAAAGGGACAGGGAAAGGAAAAAGGGACAAGGAAAGGGAAAAGGGACAAGGAAAGTGAAAAGGGATAGAGAGAGGGACGGGGCAGGGACAGGTGAAGGGACGGGGGAAGGGGCAAGGCAGGGATACGGGAAGGCATGGGGAAGGGACAGGGGCAGGGATGGGACAGGGACAGGAACGGGGACAGGCACAGGCACGGGGACAGGCACAGGTGCAGGGATGGGATAGGACAGGGGCACGGACAGGGATGGGACAGGAGAGGGATGGGACAGGACAGGACAGCATAGGACGGGGCACGGACAGAGACAGGGACAGGGATGGGACAGGACAGGGACAGGGATGGGACAGGACAGGACAGGGGCACGGACAGGGGCACGGACAGGGATGGGACAGGACAGGACAGGGATGGGACAGGACAGGACAGGGGCACGGACAGGGACAGGGGCACGGACAGGGATGGGACAGGGGCACGGACAGGGATGGGACAGGGGCACGGACAGGGGCACGGACAGGGACAGGACCGGGACGGGGCAGCGCCGCTCCCCGTCTCACTCCGCACCGACCCTCCCGGCCGCCAGGGGGCAGCGTCTCTCCGCACCCCGCTCCAAGCCCCGAGCCTGTCACCGCTCTCGCCGACCCCACGCTGTCGGGACACGCACGTCTCTATGGTGTCGGTGCGCGGCTCTCTATCCGCCCCCCTCCCCGCTCTCTATGGCGCGGGCGGCGCTCTGTCCCGCGGCCTCCCGGTACCGTGGCGGTACCGTGGCGGCCCCGCTCGGCCCCGCTGCCGTCCCTGGCCCGCCCCGGCTTTATGGTTTGCGGGCGCTCTGCCCCGCGCATCTCTATGGCGGCGGCGGCAGCCCCGCCCCGGGGCGGCCTGAGGCGGCCCCGGCCCCGCTCCCGGCCCGGCCCCGCTGCCGCCCGCGGGCTCTGGGGCCCGGCAGCGCCGCTTCGAGCACCGGGGCCGGGCCCGGGGAGCCGCCCAGGTGGGTCGGGGAGCGGCGGGTCCGCCCCGGGGCCCGTCCTGCCCTCTGGGGCTCGGGGGGCTGCGCTCGGGCCCCCTCAGCGGAGAGCCCCGTTCGTAACGTGGCTTTTCCCTTGTTTTTGTTCCCCTCCAAAGGGTTCCCGAGACGCCGGTTCCCTCGATGTGTGAGAGCTTCCGAGCGGCGCGTTCGGCCTGCTGGGCGCAGGGAGCAGCAGCAGCAGCAGGAGGAGGAGGAAGGAGGAGGGAAGAGCCGGGAGCACCAGTGGACACCCTCGGGAATTCTGCATCCCAAGCCTCGCTCCATCACCCCCCAGCTCAGCCCCGCGCCCGCAGAGCCCCAGGTGACGCAGACCCGGGGTTCGCACGGCGATCGAGACAGATCCCGTGTTTTTTCCCTCATTTTTTTTTTTTGTTTCCCCTCTTTCCCTGGATAAAATACCCCTCCCTGCCCAGGAGAGCTGCCTGACCCCTCTGTGCCCGGGCAGGACCCAGGGCACATGCATGAAGTGATTTAGAAATAGGAATTTATTCCAGTAACTCTCCCCTTGGGGGTTCTACCAGGAGTGCTGGTTGCTTTGCTGGGGAAAAAAAAAAAAAAGGAATTAGAGCTTGTTTCTGTTAAGCTGTGCTGCCTGGAAGGACTTTGCTCGGGATAGATGCAAACAGGAAGGCTGGAATAAGGTTCTGGGAATGGGGCCTGGAGTCAGGTGGTCGGTGTGAAACAGGGGGTGAACAGATAATTCCCTTTACTTCCAGGAAAATGAAGTAGCTGTGACGCTGGCAGTGCCTGGGATGTCTTTATTAGCTCCTTAATTTCATTGAAATCCCACGTGGGGAAGGGCTGGAAGGGGAATCTGGTTCCTGACAGCTGAGATCTGATGGAGTTGTCTGGGGGGGGAGGCAGGAGCTCAGTAGGGAACAGCCAGTCTGCCTTTTGTCTCTGTGGTAATTAATTGTAATTAACTGGGTCAGCTGGGGCTGTTAAACTCTGCCTGTGTCCTGTCCAAGAGGTGCTGCCATCCTGGGGGGTCTGGTTTGTCCCCTGGGGTCATGCTCTCTGCCCCTCTGGCCCTGGCATAGCCCTCAAGGCAGCTCAGCCTTTGCAGAATTCCTCTTTTCCTCAGCGTTCCCTCCACTGCAGGGAGAACTGGCAGGTTGAAGGAGCCCTTTGGAGCCAGGAGGACATGAGATTTGCAAACAGTGTTTCTCAGGCTGCTTGAAAACCAATTTCTTTTCTCTTTCCCTCTCTTTGAGGCTGCTGTGCTTCTGACATTTCCCAGTTTATTATGGATCAGAAACCTTGGCTCTAGCCAGGTGCTTCCAGAAGTGAGAAAGGCCGTGTGAGTGTAAGCAGATGGATGTTTGAAATGTTTTTCATGCAAAACTCATAATTTTTCTTCAGAGGAGCTGGACAAACAGGCTGGATGTGCTGGAGCAGGTCTGGGCACAGCAGAGCAGGGAGGGCAGTGGGTCACCCTGTGCCCAGGAGGGGTTGGCTAAAAGCTGATGAAAGCCCCAGTATTTGTGGGGGTTCCCCTTCCTTAGACGGTCCCATTGCTGACACTACTTAGTTACTCGTTTTTTCAGCATTTTCTTTGCTCAGAATGGGGATTGTGGCTTTTCCTCCAAGAGCTTAAAACCAGTTTTAGTTCCTTCAAATGTTCCTTGTGAGGCAAACTGCAGGGCCGGGCGGGAAATGCCCTGGCAGATGAGCCCCCTGTGAGGCCTATCCTTCCTTCCTACTCCTTCCACAGCATCTCCTGTCCTTTTTCTCTCTCCAAAGACTGATTGGAATTCCTCAAACCACGACAGCTTTGAGTTTTCTGCTTTTCCCTCCAGCTCTGTTGCTCCTCTTCACCCTGTCAGGCCCAGCGTGGGTTCTGTGCCTGCCCCTCCGTGTCCCCCACCACGTCTGTTTATGCACCTGGTAGTTTAATGTCTTCTCCCTCCTGCCCTTGTTTTTTGATTTTCAAGGGGAATTTTGTCTGGAATTCTCTCATTTCACTGCTGCCCAGGTGAGCTGTGCAAGGTCTGGACAACAGAAAGCATACAGGTGAGGTAGCAGGAGGAGCAGGAAGAGAGTTTGCTGTTCATGTAGCTCATTCCAGCCAGGAGGGAGCTGTCAGCTCTGATTAAACAACAAAAAATGTAAATCCTCTCTTATTCATATTATTTTGGGGGTTTAGCTCCTCTTAGTTTTAGGAAAGATTGAATTTAAGGCTCTCTGTGGCCTGCCTGTGGTGTTTTCTTCCAGTAAGAGCAGCAGGAGATCTCACTCATTAGGAATAAATATCTGGGTCACCTCACATTACCTGTGTTTGTTCCCTGCTCAGTTTTGATATTGGGAGAGGATGAAATAAAAGGGATGAGCGTGGAAAGATCAAAGTAAGGCTGGAGCTGCCCCAGGCACAGGTCATGTGCCAGATGGGTTTGTGGATGAGCTTTTTCCCGGCAGTTTTAGGTTCTGGGTGAGGAGATATCAGGAGTGTGCAAACAAGATTCCTTCTGTTTTCCACCCCCCATCAGGTAGTGGATCCAAAAGCCAAACTAGACAGAGCTTCCCCCTTTCTCAAAGAATCGTCTTAAGCTTTGTGAGTCACTGGGTCAGGGATTTAAATCATTTCTTTAAGCTTTTAAAGCCAGCAAACATCAGGGGCAGCTCCTGGTTTTCTGTAGCTGTAGGATTGGTTATTGAGTTTGCATGTCAAATTGGGCTCATTCCTTTTACTGTACTAGATTTTCAAAGCTGGAGAGGGGGAATGGGGAATGGATATCTTGGAAAAGGTGGTTGGAGCCAGCTGGGGTCTGCAGCCCCTCTGCAGAGCCAAAGCTGGGCCCAGGAACCTGTGTCTGAAGTGTGTCTTCATCTCAAACCACCTTCTCTTGTAAAAACATTCCACTTTTTCCCTCTAGAGATGTCTGGTTTGTAGTTTTATTTTCCTGCTTAACAAGTCTGGGAATGTGGCACCTCTGTGGATTTAGTTGTTATCACCAACTTTTGAGATCTCTGCAGTGGAGAAGCAGGTTGGGCAGCCAGAGCCCTGGTGCCTGTGCTCTCCAGATAAGAAAGCGAAGGAAAATCAGAAGTCTGGGATAAGAAATGCTTTCTGAGCCTGTGTCTTATCCAGAGATACCACATTTCTGTGCACTTCAAAGTGCTGTTAAAATCCCACTGGGTTTAGACCTGGCCCCCAGAAATTCATAAACACAACGGGACGTTTGGACTGAGGCTTCGCCTCTTAAAACTTGTCAGTTTTTTGCCCTTGCTCCTTGCATTGAAGAGTTGTTACAAATTTCCCTCTGAGAAATTGCCTTCTAATCTCTATCCTAAAATTAACCACAGTGGTTTCTCCTCCATGCCAGCTGTGTCCTTCACCAGCAGCAGAGATCTTCCTCCTCCTCATTGTTTTGCCTGCTTTTTCTAGAGCTGACCTAATTACTGGATTCCTCTGCTATTGCTTCTCTAACCAAGGTCATTTTGCTTCCCTGATCGCTGCAGTCCCATCCAGAAGTGGTAAATTCAAACTGGGAATGCTACAGTGGGGAAAAGACCTGAAGAGATGATATTTTGCCCCTGTTTTGCACAAGAGTCTTGTTTTGCACAGCTGTCTTTCCTGGAATGCCTTTGCCTGATAAATCATAGAATCATGGGATGGTTTGGGTTGGGAGGGACCTTAAAATCACCAGGTTTCATCTCCCTGCCATGGGCAGGGACACCTTCCACTCTCCCAGGTTGCTCCAAGCCCCGTCCAACCTGGCCTTGGACACTCCCAGGGATGGGGCAGCCACAGCTTCTCTGCCCAACCTGTGCCAGGGCCTCCCCACCCTCCCAGGATCCTGGGATCTCCTTTGTGTCTCCTCAGGGTTGTGTCCTGCTGGGCTTTATGACCCAGCAGCACAGCCAAATCACCTCGTTCCCTGTCCCCTCTCTCTCTCCTGACTCGCAGGATGTGGTTCCAGAGGCTGGCGTGGCTGCTCCGGGGGAGCTCCGGGCGTCGGTGGCCGAGGAGCGTCGCGGCGGCGGCGCGCGGGCACCACACGGCCCCGCGGTCCCTGCGCTGTGCCTGGCAGCTGCACGGCGACCATCTCGGTAGGTGTGAGTGCTCCTGCTGCTGAGGCTGCCTGGGCAGAGCAGTGACAGTTTCCAGACCTTGTTCCCTGCTAGTGGTGTATTTTTTTTTTACCTTCTGAAATCACCAGCTGGTTCCCTCCGAGAATTCCCAAAGGCAGGACGGAGCAGGCTTGTCTGCTGGCGGCAAGTCTTTAATGATAAGCGAGGCAGTGCTAAATCAGAAGTCAAATCCAGGCATTCCAGCTCAAAAAGTGCGTCTGAGCCCTGCCCTGTCAGGCAGCGTGTTCTGTGCTGTGCTCAGGCTCTCCTGGCAGGGAGGATCTGGTGTGTTCCCACCTCTTCTGCCCCCACTGGTGCACGTTCTCCTGGGTCAGTAGATCTCGGTGCTCCGAGTCACTTGGAAGCAAAGGGAGTTGCTCAGCACTTTACAGTGGCCCCCAGAAAGGATATTGTAGTTTTCTCTCTGCAAAGTGACCTCAGATACCTGAATTTCAAAGCTGGGTGGGACTAGAGCAGGAAGGCCTCTCCTGTTGCCTGTGCTGGCCTTTCTAAAGGGCTTTGAGTATTCCCGAACTGTCCCAAGATGGAACAGGGAGAGGCTTAATGATTTTTTTGGTTGACTCCTCTCTGCACTCCTGTGCTGGGGCTCTACAACTCTGTGATGTGCAGCTCTGAATTTACCACTTGTTGAAGAGATGATGGAGGGAGGTCTGGGCACAGGGCGAGTGTCAGCCATGCTCCTTCTCGCTGCAGGGGGGGATGTTGCAGTTTAATGGCTTCCCACTGACAGAGGGCAGGGTTAGATGGGATATTGGGAAGGAATTCTTCCCTGTGAGGGTGGAGAGGCCCTGGCACAGGTTGCCCAGAGAAGCTGTGGCTGCCCCATCCCTGGAAGTGTCCAAGGCCAGGTTGGACGGGGCTTGGAGCGACCTGGGCTAGTGGAAGGTGTGTCTACCCATGGCAGGGGGTGGAACTGGATGAACCACAAGGTCCCTTCCAACCCAGACCATTCTGGGATGGTTCTTTGAGATGTCCTGTAGACTTGATAAGAAGGGAAGCTGGTGGGATCCCTGACAGCCAGGCCTTTGCTAAGATGTCCTGCCTGGTCTTCCTCATGTGACACTTTACATCAAGAGGTGCCTCTGCGTCCCCTATAAGCGGCACCACAACGTGTGGGCTCTGGACTTGCATTCCGGGCTCTGTTTTTTCCTCTCTGTTGCCCCAAAGCATCCTTTGCTCCCGCCCTTTGCAGAGCTCAGGTATGGGAACACCCTGATGCGCTTGGATTTCGTGTGGCTGCGGGATCACTGCCGCTCCGCCTCCTGCTACAACGCCAAGACCAACCAGCGCAGCCTGGACACGGCCAGCGTGGACCTGGCCATCAGACCCCAGGCTGTGCGGGTGGACGAGAGCACGCTCTTCCTCACCTGTGAGTGCCACAACACCTGTTGTGCCCTTCCTGTTTGGGTTGATGGATCCCACTCGGCTTCGCCGGGACAGGGCGGTGTTATCCCAAAATCGGTGGCTGGCTGGGAAGGTATTGAGCTGTGAGCAAGCTTTAAGTGCTGCTCTTACTGTTAACACACCTCAGCCTTAAATTGTGTATGGTTTTCCTCCCCCAGCCCTTTTTTGGGTAGAAATTTGTAGGGGTGTTTGCTTGGTTTGGTTGAACACCCCAGAAGTGCAGGTGGTGAGCGGATGGGTCAAGACACGGTTGTGTTTGAGATGGTGTCATCCCTGATCACAATGCCCATTTTCTGCCCTTCCTCCTCAGCTTCCCTCCTGTTTTCTTCCTTTTGATGGAGCTTGCCTTTATTCGAGGGCTTGACTTCAGAGATTTGCTTCTCCTTGGAGTCCTGTCAACCAAAACCACTGAGGCTGCACCACTTAGCCCTGAATTTGGAATTGCTGCAGCCCTGAATTTGGAGGGACTTGCAGCAGCCCTGAATTTGGAAGGACTTGCAGCAGCCCTGAATTTTTGGAGGGAGTTGTAGCCACTCTGAATTTGGAAGTGGTTGCAGCAGCCCTGAATTTGGAAGTGGTTGCAGCAGCCCTGAATTTTTGGAGGGACTTGCAGCAGCCCTGAATTTGGAAGTGGTTGCAGCAGCCCTGAATTTTTGGAGGGACTTGCAGCAGCCCTGAATTTGGAAGTGGTTGCAGCAGCCCTGAATTTTTGGAGGGAGTTGCAGCCACTCTGAATTTGCAGTTGTTGCTGCAGCCCTGAACTGGGAGGGAGTTGTTGCAGCAACAATTTTTTCAGGACCCGTGGCCTTACCAGTAATGTTTTGGGTGGCACCAGGGTGTCTGTCCAGACAGGTGAGTGGGGTGAGGCCTGTCCTGACTGATGCCATGACCACGATCCCGGGCTGCTCAGTGGTGACTTTGTCCCATGTCCCAGGGCCAGATGGACACGTGACAAGGTATGGGCTGGAGTGGCTGGTGAAGAACAGCTACGAGGGGCAGAAGAAGCAGGTGATGCACCCCCGGATCCTCTGGAATGCAGAGATCTACAGGCAAGCCCAGGTCCCCTCCGTTGACTGCCGGAGCTTCCTGGAGACAGACGAGGGCCTGAAGGAATTCCTGCAGAACTTCTTGCTGTACGGGATTGCTTTTGTGAAGAACGTCACTCCCACCAAAGAGGACACGGAAATCTTGGCAGAAAGGATCAGCATCATCAGGTAACTGGGGCTGTCCCGGGGAGGGTAAACTTGTCTTCTCCTTGTTTGGAAAGGTGCTGTGTCCTTATCCTGTATTTTGTGTGGCATGGCCTGGTTTGCAGACAAAAGCTCTGGGTCTTCTACAGCTTCCAGCTGCCCCACTTGACCTGGGATGGAGGATCCCACGGTGGGATCTGCCCCCTTTTGTGGCAGAGCTGGGAGTCACTGGGCTATGGAGCTGCCCCGGGAGCATACGATGACTTTTGTGACAGTGGGACTGGGTAGAGAGCAGGGACTGAAGGAAGTGGCTGTCTGGGAAGAGCAGAGCTTTGCAAGGAGAGACATTTCCTGTTATGACTTGAGGGGTCAGGAGGTCAGCCTGGCCCTGGGAGCCAGGGACATCAAAAACCAGCCCTGGGAGTCAGGAACTTCAAAAACCGGTTATAGCTCTCACTGAAGAAAAATAGAGTGAGAAACGTGTTTGCTGCGTTTGTGTAAAGCACCAGCAGCATGGCAGGCTGGGCAGGGAGTTTGGAGTTTTATCCAAGCTGCAGAAACAGTTTGACTTGCCTTGGAAAAGGAGGGATTTTTTTGTAATGAATGGTAACTCCAAATAGGAATGAGGGGCTCCAGGGAATATCCAACCAATTTCTATCTCCAGACATCCTCCCTCTGTAGCCCCTGAGTGCTGTTTGTCCCTACTGCTGTCCCTTCCCTCCTGTGCATGTTTGTAGGGATGAGGTGGATGAAAACACGGGATCCTGGGAAGAAGAAATGGGATTATTGGGTAACCCTGTGTGGGTACAAGGAAGGGCTGACTGCACTTGGGCAGCTCCTTGTGTCACTGAAGTGATTTGACTGGGGATGATGCTCAGTGTGAAAACATCTGTATTTGTGGAGAGGAAGCAAGACTTGTCACCACCAGCCTTTTGGGAGGAAAGAGAGGAATTTGAATGCTTGAAGAGGGATTAGAAGCACTATGTCTTGACTGTAAATTTTGTCAAGTTGTTTTACTTTGATTATTCTGTACTTAGGATGCAGGGGAGTAACTTTGCATGCAAGAGGGGATCAGCCCTGTGGCCACATTGCTCCATAACTCTTTTCCAGGGAGACCATTTATGGCAGGATGTGGTACTTCACCTCTGACTTCTCCCGGGGAGACACAGCCTACACCAAACTGGCCCTGGACCGGCACACGGACACCACCTACTTCCAGGAGCCCTGTGGGTACGTTGTGCTGCTGCTGCTTCCCAGACACAGGCAGAAGGCAGGAGTGAGGCCACAGCAGTGCCTTTCCCACCAGCACAGGCTTCCTTGTCTCCAGTGCTGCTGCTGGGATGTCCTGCTGGTCACACAGCAATTCTGGGGCCTGTCTGATCATAGGATCCCAGAACGCTTTGGGTTTGTGGGGACCTCAATCCAGTCCCACCCCCTGCCATGGGCAGGGACACTTTCCACTAGCCCAGGTTGCTCCAGGCCCCTTCCAACCTGGCCTTGGACACTTCCAAGGATGAGACAGCCACAGCTTCTCTGGGCAACCTGTGTCAGGGCCTTCCCACCCTCACAGGGAAGGATTTGTTCCAAATATCCAATCTAACCCTTCCCTCCTTCAGCCTAAGGCCACTGCTCCTGTCCTATCACTGCACACCCTGGTGTGATTCCTGTGGAGTGGGGTGGTCAGTGGATCACTCTTCCTGTGCTTGGAACTTGTAGATCTTCCCAAATGAAGGCAGGGAAGGACTTGGCTGTTGGAGAGCTGGGTGTTACTGCAGTTCAGGTAGCTTTGTAGCCACACAGAGGGCTCAGGGCTGTAGTAATTTCTGTGCTACCCTGAAGCTCCTCTGACAGACCCTTCTGAACTCCCCCTCCTCAGTCTCCAAGTGTCACACTGTTTCCAGCCTCACAGAAATCATCTGTGGGTTTTATTTGGGCAGGTCTGGGAAAGCCCAGCTACTCCTGCACCCCGTGCCCCATGGCAGCTGCTGAGCAGAGCTGCTGCAGGAGTTTGCTTTGACCTAATCCTGCCTCTCTGCTGGCTGAGCTCTGTTATCTGTATCCTCCGGGAAAGGAGGGAGAGCAGCTCCCTTGGCACAGCCTGTGGTGCCTGTGCTCCTGCAATCCCTGTGCCTCAGTCCAGCCAGGCTGGGCTTTGTGTTTTGGCAGTGCTGCAGCCCTGCAGGTACTCAGGAACCAGGCTTTCCCAGTCCTTCCCAGTTCACACCTGTGTGGCTTTGGAAAGTAGTTGGTAGCTGCATCATTCTTTCCCAGATGTGCCCTCCCAAACTGCTCTTCTCATCCAGCCCCTGGGCTGGGAGTTTTATCCACAACTGGAGAAGGGAAGGCAGCAGCCCTCGTTGTGGTTCACAGGGAAATGCAGGAGACTGCCCAGAGAAGCTGTGGCTGCCCCATCCCTGGAAGTGTCCAAGTGATGTTTGGGACTTTGGGTGCCACAGACCTGATCCTAAAGTCTCCCAGACTCACATCAGTGGCTTTGGGAAGCAGCGCGCAGCAAAACGCGTGGGATCAGAGGCCCGGAGAGGTGGCCGGGGGGCAGGTGGAGCACCCCTCTGTGCCCGTGGGCAGCACCTCGTGCCCTCAGGACGGGCAGCCGAGGTCACTGCTCTCGGGTGGTGTCTCCCATAACAGCATCCAGGTGTTCCACTGCCTGAAGCACGAGGGCACGGGCGGGCGGACGCTGCTGGTGGACGGTTTCCACGCGGCGGAGCAGGTGCTGCGCCGGGCCCCGGAGCACTTCGAGCTGCTCAGCAGAGTGCCCCTGAAACACGAGTACGTGGAGAACGTGGGGGGCTGCCACAACCACATGATCGGGGTGGGGCCCGTGCTCAACGTGTACCCCTGGAACAACGAGCTCTACCTGATCAGGTAACGTCCAACGTGAGGCCTCTTGCTCGTGGGGAGGAAACGGGGGGTGGGGTGGGAGTGGTTTTCCAGAAGAGGTTGTGAACTAAAAAACCAGCCTAGTTTTGAGGGGCGTGTTTTTGAGTGTCCCTCCCGCCTCAGAGGAAGCGTCAGAACCGCCCATACAAACGTGGGGGTCGGTGCTGAGCTTTCATTTTTCACTCCTGGCATCCTCCCTGCAGCTCCATGCCCTCCCTTTGAGCGGCAGAGGAATTCAGCCCTTCTCTGGAGAAGCCCCTAGGAGCTATCCTGGCAGGCAGGGAACAGGGAGAGTACAGACTGATCCCTTCTAGAGGAAATTTGGGCTGATTTTTTTTTGGAACTCCAGTTTGGCTCAGTGCTGGAGGTTGTCCAGCACTGCTTTGCACTTTTAGTCTGAACAACCCTCAGTCTCACCACATCCTTCCACGGAAAACCAGGAAGAAGAGGTTCACCTTGACAGGAAACTCCTCTTACTCCCAGTGTTGTGTATTCCCGATAGTCCTGCTCTTGCAGCGTAACCTCCCTGGGTCATGTCTGCATCCTCCCTTAAATACTGACTTATCCTGCAGGCTCCTGAGGTTCCCTTGGAAGCAGCTGGAGTGATGCTGGGCCGTCCCTTGTCTCTTTTTCCCCCCGCAGGTACAACAACTACGACCGTGCCGTCATCAACACGGTGCCGCACGACGTGGTGCGCCGCTGGTACCACGCCCACCGCGCCCTCACCACCGAGCTCAGGCGGCCAGAGAACGAGCTGTGGGTCAAGCTGAAGCCAGGCAAGGTGGGACTTGGAGCTGGATCGTGTGGGTTTGGTCCAGGGAAGGCAGCAGGGTGCTCCACGGGTGTGCCCGTGTCCTGCCGCTGAGCTAAAAGCTCCACGTGTGGCAGCTTTCCTCCCTCCAGCTGCTTCGAGGTGCCTTGTGTTACAGTAGTGGCCTCTGTGTGTGTCTGTGTGTTCCTGCTGTCCTAAAGGAATGGGAGCTTCCAGGTAAGGCAGAAATGTTTAGGTCAAGCTCTGCCTCAGAGGAAAGTTAGTCCCAGCTGGGGGAGAGAAGGAAGATCTTTCCAGTCACTGAAATGAGGACCCTTGGGAGCAAAGGGGATGAAACACGTAGAGTTCAGCCTTTAACTTCTTCCAGAAGATAAGTTTATTTTGATGGAACTAAATTACAGTTCTGAGGTTATATTTGACCCCTTACATGGGTAAGTGAGACCAGAGAGGCCAGAGATTGTGGCTGCCCCATCCCTGGAAGTGTCCAAGGCCAGGTTGGACGGGGCTTGGAGCAACCTGGGCTAGTGGAAGGTGTCCCTGCCCATGGCAGGAGAATGGAATGGGATGAGCTTTAAGGTCCCTTCCAACCCAATCCATTCTGGTATTCTGAGATGGCCACTGGCTGTTGCTGGTGAACTGTTGCCCAACCTCTGCAGAGGAGAAGCAGAGAAACAGCCCAGAATTATTCTGTTTTAGTGCCTGTCATCTTTTAGGCACAAGCTCCTGGCTCCAGGTGAAACAGCTGTGCTTGATCCCATGGCTGTAGCCTCACAGTGTTGAACAGGAGGGTCATGCCCACCATGGCACTCCCTTACCTGCTTCTTCCAGTCTCCAGGGATCTCCAGGACCTCTCCTGACGTGGTTGCTCTCCTGCTGATGACCTTTTCCCTCTCCTGCAGGCCTTGTTTGTGGATAACTGGCGTGTCCTGCACGGCCGGGAGGCGTTCACGGGGTACCGGCAGCTCTGCGGCTGTTACCTGACCAGGGACGACGTGCTCAACACGGCCCGGCTGCTGGGGCTGCAGGCTTAGCCCAGCCCCCGGGAGGGGCGGGCAGCCCTCAGTCCCACCTCTGGGGGCGGGCAGGCAGCCCCTAAATCCCTCCTCCAGGAGGGGCAGGCAGACCCCAGTCCCACTTGTGGGAAGGGCTCCCCAGTCCCACCTCCAGGAGGGGCAGGCAGCCCTCCAGTCCCACTTGTGGGAAGGGCAGGCAGCCCCCAATCCCTCCTCTGGGAGGGGCAGGCAGCCCCCCAATCCTACTCATGGGAGGGGCAGGCAGCCCCCAATCCCACCCCCGTGGTGGGACAGGAATGCTGGTGCCCCTCCCCGTGCTCCAAGCCCCCCGTGCTGGTGCCTCCCCATGACACAGACACTGCACATACCTCAGACACCTCCACCCTCTCCAGGCAGCTCCCAGTGCCCGCTCAGGAGAGGGAGCAGGTGGAAGCCAAAGGTTTTGGGACCTTTATGGGACCACACTCTGCCTTTGAGCACAGTCAGCTCTTGCTGTCCGTACTCCTAGCCTGGCCTTTCCAGTGTGGCTCAGCTCTGGTTAAACCCCATTAGGAAATGCTCCTCCAAGCAAGTGCCTTCAGGATTTAGAAGCTTTGCATTATTCCCTGTTCAGCCTTTTTTTTCAGCTGCCAATTTTAGGAATTTTTTTAGCAGAGCAGAGTGGAAATCTTCGGGATCTTCTTGTCACTCAGCCAAGCCGTGCTGCCTGGAGAGATCCTGGGCATTTCTGAGGAGATTTAGGTTAGAGTAGGAAAAGGGAAGCAGCATGTTGGGAAGCAGAGATGACCATGTGAGATGAGGGGTGGAATTCCCACTTTTCCTTGACTTCCAATACTGCCGTGCTGTGTTCCCTCTGCCTGTTGTTTGCGTCGAGGGTGACACTCAGCAGCCACAGTATTTGCTGACAAACTTCCCACTGTGCCTTCTCTCCCATCCTTTCTTAAGGAATTTGTGTGAGGTTGTCATCACACTGCCTGCTGCACAAACCTGACCTTTTGGGAATGTTTTTTTTTCCCCAAATTTTCCTGTTCTAAAGGTATCAGAGGTGCCTTTCAGCTCCCGGGAGATGGGAGGGTAGATTGGGATCTGGCACACTGAAAGGCCACGGGGTAAGGAACAAAAGCAACTCCTTTTGTTACAAGAACATTGGAATTTCAGAACCAAGAGGGCATTTTAGGATTTGATTATTTTTCATCCTTTTTGGGGTGTTCCCTCTGCCCTGACCAGACCTCAGAGCAGGGCTGAGCCCTTCCTGGCTGTGCTGTGTGAGCTGCTCCAGGCACTGAACTTGCTGCCCTCATTTGATCCAAACACTGAATGGGCAGATCCCACTATTTCTTCTTTATAGGTTCTCCTTAGGTGCCAGTTCCACCTGCACAACTGAGAGGGGAAGTTTCACAACTCCTGCTGAAGCAGCAAACCCCAGCAGGAACATGTGGTGTCCCTCACCCATCCCAGCTCCATGTTCCAGAGCTGCTTCCACCCTGTGCTGCTGCTGAGGGAAGAGTTGGTGCCCAAAACAGTCTGTTACTTGTAAAAAGGAGGGGACAAAGGGGTCTTGTTCTGTATTTGGAACCCTCTTTAAATTCTTTAAGAGTTCCTGAGTTATTTTTCCTCCCTCTGCCCCCCGGGATCTGAGGGAAACACTTGGGTACCGTGGGACCTTCCCTTGGAGAGGTCAGCTTCTCCTTCCCCTGCTCAGAACTCCATGTTTATCAGCTGCAGGCTGGAAATCTGCTGGAAATCTCTTTCTACTCCATGGCACAAGGGAGACCCCACCAAAGGTTGCTGACCACACTGTCGTGACAGAGGTGCCTTTGTGACAAGGAATGTGGTGACTTGGGCTGGGATCTGCAGCCACCAACCCCTTATGAACCAGCCCCAAGCCAACCCCCTCCTCACCAGGACTCTGGAACCTATTTTGGGGAAAATCATCCCCAGTGAATGTAGAAGAAACACATTTCCTCATATTTCAAATCCTTTACCCAGCCCCGTGATAAACAGGGAGTGGGGAGAGCTGTGTTTCCATCTTGTTTCGCCATTCCCCGCTTCCCAAGAGGGCTAAATTCTTCCTGGGCAGCTTGTGAGCATCCAGAAGTCCTATGAAGGAGCAGGACCTGGTGGCAGGTGCCACCTGTCCCATCCAGGTGTTTGCTGGGCCGTGTCCTGGAGCGGGGCTGCCGTGACAGCGGGTCAGGGTTTGTGATCCAGCTTTTCCAGTTCCTTCAGCCAATCACTGAACTGCTTTCTCCTCCTTCCCAGCGCTCTGGGGATCCAATGGATGTGTTTAAGACTTTTCCAAAACTAAGACTCTTCAAATAAATCATTTATAAAGTCATCAGCCTAACAAAAGATGTATTTAAGCACTGATGAGCTTGAAGATAAGTCTGGTTTACGCAGCCGAGGGGGGAATGTACATGAGGAGCCATAACTCAGTGCATCCCAGTTGGCTTCTCCTCGTTCCTGCTTTCCCTGGCCACACGATGGCACAAGCTGCCAGAAATTGGTGTTTAAAGAAATCCACGAGTCCCATCCCAGTGCGGTCTCGGGGTTCCCGGTGGTGTCGGCGCTGTTTGTTCTGCTGTGCTCTCTCCATTTCTTTGGAGAAGCCCCGGAATTGCTGTTCCGAGCCTCTGGGGCTGGGAACGTTTTTAAGGAGCCGTGGGATGCCATGTCCATCGTGGCAAAGGGTGGAGCAGGGAGTGGGAATGATGTGAGGGAATTGGAGAGCTCGGTTTGGGGGATCCGAGGGTACCTGGAGGAAAGTGGAGCTGGTTTGAAGGCAGCTGAGCCCACCCCAGCCTGGTGGGATCCGGTGTTGGTGTGTACCCCGGGATCCTCCGTTCCCATCAGCACATCCCAGGGCCCCCCCTTTGGTCCCTTTTGCCCCTGGGGCTGTCTCTCCCTCACCTCCTGCACCCTGAGCAATCCCCCCACCCCACACACCCCTTTGCTTGCCTCCACTCACCCTCTCTCCTCTCCAGGCTGCTCCATCTGCCCTCCAGTGCCCCCCACATCCCTGTTTGCTCTCTTGTCCCCCCAGGACCCCAATTCCTCCCTTGGGACCCCTTGGCTGTGCAATGCAGCCCCTCCTTCAGCTTTTGGGGCTTCCCAGAGTCCTCAGCCCTACAGTGAAACCAAACCACCCCATTTTCCCTCCAGTGTGTCCCAGAGCTTTCTGCCTTCCCACAGTGCACTCCCACACCCCCTTCTCACTCCCAGCTCTCAAAATTCCTCTGGTGTAGCTTTTGGTGCAACCCCTTGGCCTTCCTCTAGTGCCACCAGGAGCCTTTGGCTCCTCACAGGACTCAGGTGAAACAGAAGTTGCTTCTACCCCAGTTGAAAATTGTTTCCTATTTTAGCTTCACTCCTCATTTGGGGCTTGGAGCAGCCTGGTAGTGAAAGGTGTCCTTGCCCATGGCAGGAGGTGGAACGGGATGGGCTTTAAGGTCCCTCCCAACCCAACCCATTCTGAGATTCCAAGGATGTAACAAATTGAGGAACAGTGGGGGAAAGGTAAGGAGGCAGGTGGTGAAAGAAAAGGTCAGGAAGCAGGAAAAGGGATGGGAAGGTGAGTGTTGGGCACGTGGTGGGAGGTGCTTTGGGAGGTGGGAGTTGGGGGCTGGGTTCCCTCCCTGCCTGGTGGCCCGGGCTGATGGAGCCAACGGGTGCCACTGTGTTGGTGCTCTCCAACCATCCACATCCACCCCCTTTCTCCTAATGCTTCCCCCAGGGCTCTCCTATCCCAGCATCTGGCTTTGGAGCTCCATGGGAGTCTGAGGGGTCTGGCTGTCCTCAGCAGGGCAGGAAAGCTTTCCCAGCACTCGGGGGCAGAACCCAAACCTTCCCCAGCCCCTCATCCCCCTGCACCCTCAGTCTGCAGATGACACTTGGTCCCCAGGTCCTGACCCCAGGAGTGTCTCTTCCTTAAATTGAAATTCCCTTTACAGAAAGCCGGTGGGACATGGATGATCCCAGCCCATCTCCAAAAGGTGGAGGGAGAAGCTGCTCCCAGTGGGAGGAGTGTTTTGGAGCCAGGCCGAGCCCCTGCCCCCCAAATTGGGATGGGAGCGAGTTCAAGCTCCACTGCGGGAGCCGAGCTCCAGGGATGGGGTGGGAGAGGAGCTGTGGGAAAGGAATAGGGATGGATCTTCTGCCCTCGGGGGACAGAAGTGGTGTGGGATGTCCCCTGTAATTCCCATTCCTGTGGGACCCCCTTCTCTGCCCCGGCAGAGCCGCGGGAGCCGCTGGTCCCCGCGCGGTGTCGGAGCCGTCGCAGCTCTGCCTTCCCTTCCCTTCCCATCCTCGGGAGCGCGGGGACAAGAGCGGGAGCTGTCGCTGCTGCCAGGAAGGCTCCCGGGAAGAGGAGGCGGCACGGAGGGAGAGGAGCCATCGGCAGCAAAACAGGCTGGGAATACCCGCGGCGTCGGGAATCCATCCTCACGGTGGCGAACCTGACGGTACAGCCTCACCTGGGCTCTCATCCCAGCGGGGGAATTTCAAGGGGATATTTGAAATCAGGGAAACTCGGGGCTGTTTTTCCTTGGCAGATGCTGCGGTGCCGTCCCGCGGAGCTGCTGGGGATCACCTGGGTGCTCCTCGCAGGTAAGGTGGCCCCGGGCTGGGCTGCGCTGGGAGCCGGTGCCGTCCCCTGGGCTCCGCGCCAGGTCCTCGCCTGCTCCAAAGCCCCGGAGAGGCTTCGGCGGAGCTTTGGAGCTTTTTAGGAGGGGTAAAAGGCTTAACCTGGAACGGAAAGGTGTGTGTGTGTGTGTCCAGGGACAAAGGAGGTGGGAGAGCCAGGCACAGCTCCGGGAATAAAAGTCGGCTGCAGACAGATTTATACTGGGGCTGAGAGATGTAATAATGCAAAAATAAACACATATGTATTAACATATATACATATGTGTTAAAAATATATATGTAAAAGCATATGATATATGTAAACCCTCAGATTTTATTGCAGTTATGTGAGCAATGACACTGGGCTCCTTAGATACTCACTGGCTGCCTGGAAACACAAATCATAGAGTTATGGAATGGTTTGGGTTGGAAGGGACCTTAAAACCCATCCCATTCCACCCCCTGCCATGGGCAGGGACATCTTCCACTATCCCAGGTGGCTCCAAGCCCTGTCCAACCTGGCCTTGAACACTCCCAAGGATGGGGCAGCCACAGCTTCTCTGGGCAACCTGTGCCAGTTCCAAATGCACAAAGATTTTCAGGATGAGCATTTAAAATAGAAAGGAAGCCCATTACCCTATACCTCAATTTTGGGATGGTGCCAGTGAGCTCTGAGGGTCTGTAGGATGAGCTTTGGCCATTGCAGCTGTAAAAGATTCCCGGGATGAAGTGTTTTCTGTTTCCTTCAGCTTGTGGTTCTGCATGTTTCGTATAAACAGTGTTTTCCCAGAGAAAAAGGGTTTTTAGTCATTAAATTGTTTTTTGTCCCTCCACAGCTACAGTTTGGGGGGCAGGAAGGCCCAAAAATAGCTGGTTTCCAAGATCATAAGAATGAGAAATTAAAATCACCAGGTGAACTTGATTTACCTGGATTGTCCCATCTATTTTCTTTCCCACCTGAGCTGCAAAATCCCCCATGACAATCCCCAGTGGGAGCAGCAGGACTGTTTCCAAGGCCTGTTTGCTGTCTCTGGAGGTGCAGTGGGAATGCAGGTGAACAGCTGCTTATCGAGGCAGGAGGTGAGACACCATGAAGAGCAAACACAGGCTGTGTAGCCTGTGAGAATCCCCCCTGTGAGAACTGCCCCTCACTGCCAGGCTCTGAGGCTCAGGAAGATGTTTTCATCCCATCTCATTTGTTGGGAAATGTGGCTGAGGGTGTTTGGGGTCAGGTGTCTGGAGATGGACTGGGATCTCTTTCCTTCTTTTCCTCTTCCCCTTCTCTTTCCCTCCTTTAACCTCACCTTCTGATTTTTTTAAAGAATCCACTTTACAAGATCAGGCTGCAGTAGTGATTTCTGCCCAGCTTTCCTAGAATCCTCATTTTTTTGGAGGGGGAATGGGAGCTGTGACCTTCCCACAGCAGCTCCCCTTGAAGTCCTTGAGCACCTGTCAGAGCCCAAGTTGTGACAAGCCCAGGAATTTTAGGAAGTGGCTGCATCCCCCAGTGCTGGGAGTGTGTGGGCATGTTCCACCCCAAACAAGACTGGGAATTCCGTGGCTGCCCCATCCATGGAAGTGTTCAAGGCCAGGTTGGAGGGGACTCAGAGCAACCTGGTCTAGTAGAAGGTGCCCCTGCATTGGGGGCTGGACTGAGATGAGCTTTGAGGTCCCTTCTGACCCAAACCATTCCAGGATTCTATGAACTGGGAATAAGCCATGGAAATTAGGTCGGGATGACAAAACCTCAAGTAGGAGAATCCAGTTCCACCCCCCTGCCATGGGCAGGGACACCTTCCCCTAGACCAGGTTGCTCCCAGCCCCATCCCAGCCCCTCTCCCTCTCCCCAGTGCCGCTGGTGCCGTTGCCTCAGGCTGTGGGAGCAGTGGGACCCCCCCAGGGAAGAGCTGCTGCTGCTGTGGGATCCTCTGTGCTGCTCCCTGGGCTGGATGACATCACCCACAGCCATTCCACACGGTGGGAATACTTCAATGGCACCAGCTCCCACACCATCCTGTGGCACGACGGGGGCTCTCACACCGCAGCCATCCACGCGCCCTACGTGGGACGAGTTGTTTTCCATCCATCCAACGGATCTCTCACGCTGGAGGATGTCCAGGAAAGCGACAGTGGCATCTACAGGGTGACCAGCAGCAGGGAAGACAGAGAGAGCCTGGAAATCCTGCTGGAAGTCCTCAGTGAGTGGTGGTTGTGGGAGGGAGGAGCGGGGCAGTGGATACAAGTAGAGCCGTGGTGGAATTTGACTGTACATGGACCATTGGCCAGTTCAAGGGGGTTGGAAAAGGGATTTTGAGCAAAGGCTGATGGGCCAGGCTTGTTTGAACCTGTCTTGCGTGGAGATTGCACCAAAGAGACCTTGGAAAGAGGCTCCCACCCTGTCCTAGGGGAGAAGATCTGGTGATGCTGCCCAAGGAGACCTTCCAGGGGGCCTGGCTGAGACAGACGGCTGGGCTCCATCCTGGAAAGGAATTCCCTCCTTTGTTTCCCACTCTTCAGTCCAGGGATAGAGGGACCAGTAGCAGGATGGAGGGACTGGTGGGATGATGGAGAGACTGGTAGGATGATGGAGGGACATCAGAGGGACCGGTGGGAGGACAGAGGGACCAGTGGGATGATGGAGGGACCGGTGGGATAACAGAGGGTAGGATAACAGTGGGAGGATGGAGGGAAGATGGAGTGACCTCTGGGATGACAGAGGGACTGGTGGGATGATGGAGGGACCAGTGAGGTGCTGCACATCCACTGCCACCTGCAGAGAGTCCCTGCAGCACTCTGCCGAGGTTCAGCCAGCAGGGCCGATGGAGCTGAGCCCAGCAGGGTGGGCTTTGTGGAGGAGTCCCAACCCCCCCTCAGCCCCCCCTGGCCCCACACTTGCTGTGTGCCGGGGCCAGCTGCTGCCACAGAGATAGGAGGCACTTGAAATAGCCCAGAAGTTCCTCCTTGATACTGCTCCCAGCAATTCCCTTAAATTGCTCTGGCATTATCCGTCCTTGTGCCACGGCCATAATGCTCCCACAGCCCTGCCCCACCCACCTCTCCTTCCAACCACATGTAATCTGAATGGGATCTGCAGCCTTCTCCACTTTTTTCTCATTTTCTGACGCATTTCCAAATGCTCCATATTTACCCAAGTCCATTAAAAGCAATGATTCAGCTAGAAAAAAACAAACCCCAGTCCTGGAAAGCACAGCAGCAGGATGGACTTCCCAAGGGAAAGGCACCTGTGACTGCGCTGTGGCAGATGCTGTGGTGGGAATTGCAGCCCAAGTGTCCATCACGGATGCTCCAGGTCATGTTCACTGGCACAGGTTGCCCAGAGAAGCTGTGGCTGCCCCTTCCCTGGAAATGTCCAAGGCCAGGTTGGATGGGGCTTGGAGCCACCTGGGATAGTGCAAGGTGTCCCTGGCCATGAAAGGGATGGAAGGAGATGGTCTTTAAGGTCCCTTCCCACCCAAACCATTCCATGATTCCATGTCTGAGAGAAGTGCTGGTGTCTCTGTTCCCTTTCCAGAGCCTGTGTCCCGCCCTCGGCTCTGGAGCAGCGCTCTCATGGCTCGGGCTGCTGGTGAGGTGGTCTGTGAGGTGGCAGAGGGCAGAGTGGACACCATCACCTGGAAGAAGGACGGGCAGCCCCTTCCCCCAGACAGAGATTTCCACCTCTCCAACAGCAGCAGCGTTTTGTACCTGAGGCCGGCGAAGAAGTCGGACTGTGGCTCCTACTCCTGCAACGCCAGCAACGGGATAAGCTGGCAAGAAACCTCCCTGAACATCACCATTGCAGGTGATGGGGTTTCACCTCCTATAGCTCCTCCTGCTCTCCACCCTTCCCTGGGCATCCCTGAGTGGTTCCATCCCATTCTTCTGCCTCCATCCCCCACAGTCTGGCTGCCCTCTCTGTGAGGTGGTGCCCACGTGTTGTTGACAGGAGCTCCCCACTGTGGGATGATCAGCAGCAATTCCCGATCTCTGATCCCACCAAGGCACAGTCCTTGGCAGGAGATTGGTCATTCCCTCTTGGAGCAGGTCCCAGGTGATGGCCCTTAGCCAAGGCGATGGTGAGCAGGTCATGGGCAGGGGGTCGTGTCCGGGAAGCCCATGGGCAGTACCCATCCCAGGTTGGGTATTTCGTGGTGCTGATTTGGCCACCAGCAGGCAAACAAACGGAGTCTGTCCTGGTAATGGAGGAGCCCTGTAGCCACCAGAGCCATCCTGCCAGTGTCCTGACTCCTGTCCCATCCGGGTGGCTGTTTTCCAGGTCTCTCCCGCCCCTTGAAGGACACTCTGAGGATTGCAGTGGTTGCTGTGGTCTTTGCCATCGTCTCAGCCTTGGGATTAATCATCCCTGCCTGCCAGTCTGAAAAGCTCCGAATAAGTGAGTTGGGGGAGCCAGACCCCCATTTCCCTTGGCTGGTGGGAAGAGGGAGGAGTTTGGATTGACAGGAGGCTGAACATGAGCCAGAGTGTGCCCAGGTGGCCAAGAAGGCCAATGGCATCCTGGCCTGGATCAGGAACAGTGTGGCCAACAGGTCCAAGGAAGTGATTTTTCCCCTGGACTCAGCACTGGTGAAGCCACCCCTGGAGTGCTGTGTCCAGTTCTGGGCCCCTCAGTTCAGGAAGGACATTGAGGTCCTGGAGCAGGTCCAGAGGAGAGCAACAAGGCTGGGGAAGGGACTGGAGCACAAGTCCTATGAGGAGAGGCTGAGGGAGCTGGGGCTGTTCAGCCTGGAGAAGAGGAGGCTCAGGGGAGACCTCCTGACTCTCTACAACTCCCTGACAGGAGGGGGGAGCCAGGGGGGGGTTGGTCTCTTCTCCCAGGCAACGATCAGCAAGACAAGAGGGCTCGGTCTTCAGCTGTGCCAGGGGAGGTTTAGGTTGGATATTAGAAAGAATTTCTTTCCAGAGAGGGTAATCAGCCATTGGAATGGGCTGCCCAGGGAAGTGGTGGATTCTCCATCCCTGGAGGTTTTTAAGATGAGACTGGATGTGGCATCAGTGCCATGGTCTAGCAACCACAGTGGTGTTGGATCAAGGGTTGGACTTGATGATCTCAGAGGTCCCTTCCAACCCAGCTGATTCTATGATTCTGTGATTGCTGTGGGACCCCCCCCAGGTCCTGGGACACCCCCCCAGTACCTGGGTGGGGACAGCACATCCCGCCCTGGGGGTTGGCACGGGGGACTCCTGGGGGTCACAGCCATCCTCCCCCTCTCTGGGTGTTTAGGTGGGGACCTGTGGAGGTGGCTCAGTGCTTACACCTGTGGGCTGGTGTGCGTTGCCTGCATCCTGGACGGCACCGCCGGGATCCTCTGGATGCGGGTGGAAGGTAGGAGGGGGCTGTGGGGCTGTTTGGAGTGGGGGGCAAGGACCCCACGGGAGATACAGACACTCGTGGGGGTCAGAGAAGAAGGCAGTGGTGGAGGGGGGGTCACACCGGGAAACACGAAGGGTAGATCCATCTGGAGCGATTCGTGTGTTCCCCATGTGGAATGTCCAGGTCAGGGGGGTGGGGCTGGACCACCATGTGGATTATACACCCACCTGTACAACTAATGCAGCCATTCCCCTTTCCCCAGGGTGAGTCACAGAAGAGCAGTAAAATCATCTAGGGATGGAGAAGCTGCTTGCAAGGAAAGACTTGGAGTCAGGAGAGGGTGGGAAAGGGATATGATGGAGAGGTACCAAGGGATGAAGGAGGTGGACAGTGTAAGAGCAGGTTCTCTGCCTCATCCTGTTGCCTTTCAGGCCCTTCTGTTGCCATCATACTGCCCGAGATCACCCTGACCTACCTCACCGTGGTCACCTTCCTGGTCTCCTCCGCCGTGATCTTCCAGCCCATGATTTTCACCCAGCTGAAGAGCAAAACAGGTGAGTGGTTCCACCAAGGTGGGTTATTCTGCCTAAAACCTCACCCTCAGTTTTTTAAAATGAAAACTCCTGTGCTAACTCAGGGCTGGCGCATCCTGCCCCAGACCCTGGGTGAGGCCAGATCCCCACCCACACCTCCGGACACACGATCCCATCCCTTTCTCCCGTGTCCCTCGGCAGCTCAGTACACGATGGGCTACGCTGCTCCCGGGGCGGTGCTCATGGTGGTTCTGATGGCCTCCTTCCTCATCAAGAACATCTACCAGCGCCACGGTGAGCGGGGATGCCCCACCCCAAGGCTACAACTCATGTAATCCCCCTATCCCTTCAACTCAGCCGTTGGAGATAGACCTGCTCCAAGGAAAAAACAAAAATCCGACAAACTGGGAGCTTCAGGGAAGCGAAATCTTTACGGAAGCAAAGTTCAGTTTCAACACCCCCCGTCTATTTTTACTTTGTGTTTTTGTGCGTGTGAGTGTGTGTTTTCACGGTGGCAACTTGCCTCCCTCCTGCCTGTCCCTCTGCTCTGTGCTGACCCCGGGTTTCTCTGGTGGCAGGAGAAGGATGTGCCGCCTTCGTGGACGTGACCCCCCTGGTGCTCAGCACGGCGCTCGTGTCGGCCCTCCCGCTCCTCACCATCTTCCTCTGCTGTGAGTCTTCTCTTCTTCAGCTCTTCATCCAGCTCTGCTTCATCACCTCCCAGCCCCTCCCAGTGCCTCCTGCCAGGCGAACTGGGCTCCCTCTGTCCCCACCCATCAGGCAGCCCGTGAATTATTTAGAAGTGGTTTATTTGGCTCTTGTGAGGACACCAAGAGCTCTCCATTGCCTGTGTCCCTTCCCTGGTGAGCACCAGCCACCACACCCCAAATACAGTATCCCATCCCTTGCCCTTGGTGCCTCTCACACGTTTTCCTGGAGGCTGGGATTTGTCCTTTTGCAGATCACATGACGCAGGGGAGGCGGGAGGACCCTGACATCTCTGCGATGGACAAGGAGAGGTAGATCCTCTGTTCCCATTTTCCACGTGAATTCACACTGTCTTGAAGTGAAAAGAGTGGCATATGCAAATTATCCTGTGCCTTGGTTTAAGTCTTGGGCCCCAAGAAAGATGCAGACCTGGTTTCATAGAATCCAAGCATGGTTTGGGTTGGAAGGGACCTAAAAATCACCCAGTCCCACCCTCTTCCATGGGCAGGGACACCTTCCACTAGCCCAGGTTGCTCCAATCCCCGTCCAACCTGGCCTTGGGCACTTCCAGGGATGGGGCAGCCACAGCTGCTCTGGGCAACCTGTGCCAGGGCCTCCCCACCCTCACAGCCAGGAATTCCTTCCCAGTATCCCATCCCACCCTGCCCTTGGGCAGTTCTCACCCCAGCACGCTGGGTCTCAGCCATACCTCAGGGCTGTTTGGGTTTAACCACCCCCTGTGCCGTGCAGGAAAGCCCCCAGGCCATCACACCCTCCTGACCAGCTTCTCTTTGCCCCAGCCAACACCACCAGAGGTACAGAGGGGGCCAAGTGTAGGGTCTTGTGCAAGGGTGGGCAGGGAGAGGGACACACCAGAGCCCCTGTGGATCCGCCAGAGCCCAGCTCCAGCAGTGCTCAGCCTGTCCCCTCTGCTCTTCCTTCCAGGTCCTTCGAAATGCTTCAGTCTGGCACCATCGACATCATTCTCAGCTGATAGAGATCTTCTGGGGCGTTTCTCACTTGGCTGAGCCAACCCCAGCCTTCCCGAAGGTTTAGTGGGTTCAGAGCTCTCAGTGTCAGATCCTCTACAACATTCATAATAAATGTCAACGAAATTAACCCAATTTTGCCTTTGTTTTTGAATAAAATAGGCCCAGGGGAGGCCAAATGCACATTTTCCCCTTTCTCCATAAAACCAAGGCCTGAAGTAGAGAAGCACCTTTAGCAACACCTGCAGGAGTCTCTCTTTATTTAACATTTGTGGATAACCCCAAGCGTCCACCCCACCCTTCCCATCCATCCACGTATTGCTTTTCACCCCCTGGGCAGGTAACTTCAGGGCATGTTTTGGGGTGTTCTCCCCCTAAAGCCACAGGCCCTTCTGCTGTCTGTCCCCTTTAGTCTGGGACAGCATCTCCAGGGGACCAGCCCCCCACTAGGAGGTTTGGGGGATCAGGATCTGGGTGCTGCCTACACAGCAGGGCAGGGCAGGTCTCGCTCCTTATGGCCAGCAGGAACCTGGATCCCTATCTACTTTACTTTTTTTGCTCTTCCTCCTTGGATTTTCCTGCTTGAACAAGCAGCATCACATTCACATCTCAGCCCCTCGCTTCCCTCCTCCCCATGTAGGAAAAAATCACAGTTCCTGGGCCTCTTGGATCAAGAAAATGGGGGGAAATCCTGTTTTCTTCACTTTTCCCCGACCCCTCTCCAAACAACCTGCCTTAGGAGGAGAATGCAATGAGTATCAGGAGCTGAGTAAGATGGAGACTTAAGAAAAATAGATGTTAAAATGAAGAGCAGGGGGTTGGACTCGGAGCACTCCGTGGTTTCAGCCCTGGATAAGCGACAGCTTGTGGCAGGTTTGGCATTTGGGACACAAGAAAACCACAACCAGTCACTTCATCCCTGAGTGGTCAGAGTCTGGCAGCTTTAAGGGCCATCAAACCACGAGAGGCCTCAGAGGTCAGCATGGCCTTGGCACCAGCTAATTGCCGACTGCTAATTGCACAGAGCAAATGGGGCAGCGCAGAGAGTCGGGGATGAATTAACCCCTGGACGTACCAAGGATCTCCAAAACACCCTCAGCCCACCAGGATGTTCATGTCATGTTCAGCTTCTTGCTGGCACCTGTGATCGTGCCTGTATTAGAGAGAGGAGGGGAGAATTCACCATTTCTCTGGCTTTTTTAAGTCTTTTTTTTTTTTGTTTTGTTTCCCCCATCCCAGGTATTCCTGCAACTGGGCCCTCAGGGGAACCTCCCAGCCAGTCCAAGGGGAATGAACATGAATTGATGGGTCCTGCTCTTTGCAAAGGGGATTTTCTCCCTCCTATAAGAATCTCTGATTAATGCTGGATGAAAAGGAGCTTCCCTGGAGGCCATGGGCCATGTTTGTACATCCCTGAGCCTTCTGCTCTGTCTTCCTGGGAACAGTAAATTTGATTTATTTATTGACTTTTGTGTTTGCTGAGCCCTTTTCAGCAGTCTCTGGCCTTCCTGTAATATCATTAAGGTTAAAAAAAAACAGTGGCTGATTTAATCTCTCAGGCTATACCAGACCTGCTGAGGGCATGTGGCTGCTCAGGACCGTGGCCAGGAGGTTTTTTGGATGCTGACAAGCATGGAGAGGCCACAAGCTCCCTGGACAATCCACATTATCTCCTGGTCACCCTCACAGTAAGGCAGTTTTCTTGTATTTGGGGTGAATTTCCTTATTAATGTGCCCACTGCCTCTTGGCCTGTCAGTGGCACCAGTAAAAATTCTGTCTCACTCTCCTTTACAACCCCCTTTAGATATTTATGCCCCTTGATGAGACCCCTGAGCCTCCCCCAGCTCTCCCAGCCTCTCCTCGGACGGGGGATCCTTCAGCACCTGGATCATCCCTGTGGCCCTTTGCTGGACTCTCTCCAACCAGCCCACATTCCCAAGGTGCTGAGGAGCCCAAAACCAGCCCCAGCCCCCAGCTGGGGACTCACCAGTGCTGAGCAGAGGCAAAAGGGTCCCCTCCTGTGGTGTCATAGAATCACAAAGGGTCGGAAAGACCCCCAAGATCGTCGGGTCCAACTGTGAGGCTCCTCCTTACGCAGCCCAGGACACTGTTGGCCACCTTTGCCTCGCTGGATCGTGGTGCCCACGCTGGGTATGATGTCCGAGGTCCATGTGGTGTCCACGCTCAACATGATGTCCCAACTCAACCTGGTGTCCATGGCCCCACAACGCCCCATCCCGGGAAAAATGCGCTCCGAGGACTCGGTGCCAGCGACGTGTGACAGCTGTGTGAGCAGCTGATGGAACAGCCAGAAAGGCTATAACAGGAAAAATCCTGGCAGAAGATGCCTGCTGGGATGCCTGGATGCTGAGATATCTGGCAGCCAGGGCACTGCCAGCCCAGGGGCCAGTGAATCCCTGAGGATGCGTCAGGGAAGTGCCACTGGATGCTCGAGATCAGCCCCAGACACCCTGAGGAGCACAAAACCAAGAAACGGCAACAACAAACATCGTCTGGAAAAGGGAAACTGAGTTTAAAAAGGCTGAAAACAGTCTGGGAAAGCAGGAAGAGGCAAAGGGCCTTGGCTGTTCCAGCTGGAGGATGAGAGAAAGGGCCCAGGGAAGCAAAAATGGATCTGAGGAAAACAGGAGATCACATTATCTGAGGAGGGGTTCCAGGAGAAAAAGAAAGACCTGCTCCAAGGAGTGGTATCCTGCACCCCCTCATGTCACTACAGTATCAAAAATCACTCACTTCCTACCCAAAACCAGCCTCTCCCTGCAGGAATTTCTCTACCTGAGCTGCAACCCTGCTCGGGGATGATGGCCTGACTCCAGATTCCAACATAGATCATCCTGCAAGAGACTTTGTCCAGCAACAATGGGCCTGGCTCCTGGAGTGGTTGGATGAGCACTCCACTAGTGAGACTGCCACTAACACCTATATAATAATATAAAGGTATTTGTGTAAGGGATTAATCATAGATACACATGGTGGGAGAACGAAATACACACATAAATTGAGAGTAATCCTGTAGTAACTTGAAATGCCCACTCACTTTACCAGTAGTAAAGGTGGAGAAAGGACACAAAGGCACAAAGCAAGGATGGGAGGAGATGGATGCTGCCAAGGTCACTTCCCCAAATACATCCCAGCACATCTGACACACTCCAGGATACAAACACAGGGATTTATTTACTCAGGGCACGTTTAAACTCAGCACTTTATGCACTTCATACTCAGCCTTTCCCAGAGGCTGCTTCCAATGCACTGAGGTGTTTCCTACAGCCCAGATGTGCTTTTCTGACCACAAACAGCTGCTGAGCACAAACCCAAAGGCCACCAGATGAACCCCAAAGGTGAAACCTCCCCAAAAATCCCCCCCTTCCCAGGCCAGCCCTGGGGCAGCCCCAGCCGTGCTCCTTGGGAAGCGGCTCCTCCCCGGGTCGTGCCAGGTCTCCGTGACTCAGGGAACTGAGACAGGTTAAAAATACCCTCACCCAGATTTGGAGCAGAGTTGTTGGGTTGTTTTTAACCCCAGCTGAGTCCCTCGGGCTGTCACTGCCACAGGAGCTGGGTGAGGGAGGGGATGGGGATACAGGAACCCCACAGCAGCAGCAAATGCCCCTTCCAGCACAGCAGAGCTGGGCAACAGGATAAATCCAGCATTCCCAGTCTGCCACCAGCTACAACCCACCCTCAAGGGCTGACAGTCACACGGGGGAGCACGGGGAGCACATTCCACTGCTACCACAGGCTCCAGATACCCCGAGGGGAAATTTCCCACCCCTATACCTCACAGGGATGACGTCTGATAACAGGGATATCCACTGGGATAAGTTACATGCTTTTATTAGCAGCAAAAGACACTATAAAAAACACAAAGTCTCCAAAACAATTTGCAGACAACTCCCTGAAACACGTAGAAAAATGTTTTTTTTGTAAAACTGTGTGGCTGCTTTTCACACCTGCAACAAGGAACACGACAACCTGCCCTGCAGCTTCCAACGGGGCTGGAACCTCAAACCACTCAAACTCTTTTGCTTCCTTGAATCACTCCAAGAAACTCCAGGCTGAGAGCCTGACTATCCCAGTGATCTCTCCCACCATTTCCCAATTTGCTCCCGGAAAGAGGTGTAGGAGAGCTCAGGGATGGGATTTGAGCCTCTCCCAGGAGAATTTCTGTTCTCTGAGAAAGGATAACTCTGAGGAGATGGAACCCCCCGCTGCCCTGGCCAGGAAAGCTCTTGCAGCTCTTCAGGCAGGACTCTAGCACAGAAACACCCCCCCGACCGGTGGCTTGGAGCACAGAGAGGTCCCCAAGTGACCAGGACACCCAACACCCATTCCAGAGGTGTTGGGGACCGGCTCAGGGAGGGTGTTGGACCTGAGCAGGGGTTGTCCCCATCGGACTGAAAGGGGGGTAAAAACACCCCGGGGTCCAGCACCCCAGGAGAGCATCCAGTTCTCTCCAGGGGGGAGATGCTTTCTACAGGAATAACATTCCCTTCACAGCAAAGCCCAGGAGAGCGCTGTGGACACAGCACAGGGATGGAGGGGACAGGAGGACAGGAGGGGACAGGCAAGGCTGACCTGGCCATATCCAACCAGGCCAAGGCTGCTGTTACCTGTTGGAGCAGCAAACAGGAAGCACAAGCTGGCACTGACACGTGGCCAACCCAGCTGGCTCGTGTTGGGAAGAGGAGGGGATGTCTTCAGGGATGTCCCCAGATCCTGCCAGAGCCCAAGGAGAACTCAGGAGATGGTCTCAGGAGCATCCCAACATCATCCAGCAGCAGGGATTTCTTTGGGATTTGCTTTGAAAACTGAACTCCTTTGCTGTTCCCCCATTCCCTGCCAACTTCCACTGCCTCCCTCCCCTCCTGGACGCACACACAGCAAAATCCTGCCCTTTTTCCTCCCTCTGAGGGTCAAAGGGAGTGGAAAGCCCACAGAGCGCCCCTGGCAAGCCCCTGGCACAGCAGGGCTGGCACCAACACAGCACTTCCCAGCATCCCCAGGACTGTGGATTTGCCCAGTGTGGATGGTGGCTCTTTCCAGAGCCATGAGCTGGAGGAAGCCAGGAGAGGGATGGAGAGATGGAGCAGGCACAGCTGTGCCCATCTCCTCCAGAGATGTGCGAGGGGCCCTGGGAAAGAGCAGGACAACACAAATAGTCCAAGCTGGTGTTTTCCAAAAAATTTTGTGGGTTTCAGCAGCTTGAACACTTCAGAGGTGAGCCCGGGAGAGGCTGGGACTGGATGGGACACCCGGCATTCCCAGCAACATCCATCATCAGGGAAGGGCAGCCAGGGAACAGCTGAGGCAGCTCTACCTGCAAGGAGAGGAGAGGTTCTCATCTGAGCCATGTCCCGGGCATGGATCCTCCACCTGCTGCTCACTTGGACCCCTCCAAGGCTTCAGGTAGCTCAGGATGTCCCATGCTGGCAGTGGCAGTGCCAGAAGGTCTGGAATTCTGCTCTGCTCCAAACTCCAGGAGATACGTTGGCCAATTTATCCCTGGGAGGAGTTACCTGGGACCTACCTGGCTGCACAAGACACCTGAAAGCTCTCTTGTTTTCAACCAGCAGCAACGTGGGATGGGTTTTCCATCCTTAAGGACCCACTGCCCTCTAAGAAGCTCTAGTTAACAGCCCAAGGGTGTGTGTGGTCACACAGAGTGAGCAATTTCAGAGAACATTTAGAGACTCACTGGCTTCCCAGAAATCTCTGGAGTATTCAAAAACCCACCCATTAAAGAGCGTGTTCCAGAGCTAAGATAACCAGGAGCATCAGGCTCTGGGTGGGGGAATCAAGAATATTTCCAGAGTAAATCGCAGTGGGGATTCAACAGGGGAGGACAGCAAATCCTTTGAGCCTTCAGAGTGGGGGGAGCAGTCCCTCCACTGCCTCTTACCAGGAGAGGCTGGGATAGCACTCCAAGCTCCCCCATTTCTCCAGCTCGCTCAGATCCAGCCAAGGACAAACTTGGGCTTGCAGATAGTAAATTTTGGCTGGAGAAGCAGGGCCACCCCCAGGAGGGGGCTGGAGGCATCTTACCTACAGAGCCGAAATGGCTGCTCCGTTTTCCTGCACCAGACGAAGATACCTGGGGATAAAAGCAGCCATCAGCAGCATCCCAGAATCCCAGAATGGTTTGGATTGGAAGGGACCTTGAAGCCCATTCAGTTCCAATCCCCTGCTATGGGCAGGGACCTTCCACTAGACCAAGTTGCTCCAAGCCCCATCATCCCCCATCTCCATTAAACGCCCTGGAGATGGTGCTCCGGCTGGGAAACCTCAACCTGGGGGCATCCAACAGCCCTTCCCGACACAGGGCTGGGGTTTGGGGTATGGAGGAGACCCCCCCTGCCCAATCCCACAGTGCTCCACAGGTCCCAGTCCCATCAACAGCCAGGGAGGGGACCAGCCACCAGCTCTGGCCACATGTGAGCAGGGAGAAGGGGAGTGTGATGGGATGAGCAGAGCAGGAGCACAGCCAGGAGCTTTTCCAGCACCTCCCCAGTGCCCGGAGGCTTTTCACAGGAAAAACCTGAAACCTTTGTGCAACAACAAAACACACCTACAACCCCCAGGGAGAACCTCCCACTCCATTCAAACCAGATCCAGGTCCAGGCTTGGGTGGTTCTTGTGTTTTTTTTTCCCCTCAGTTGGCAATCTGAGAATTAAAATCCTCACTTTGTCAGGGATTAAGGATGGGATGGGATGGGATGGGCCAGAAGACACGCTCTCCAGCTCCAAAAAAGGAGGAAAAACAAGACTGGAAGCACATTTCCCTTCTGAGGGCAGAAAACCACAGCAGAGCACGGTGGGGGGCTCAGGGCTGTCACCCTAGAAGGGGTGTGTGACCTCCCCTGGCAACCATGGGGTTTTGTTGGAGGCTGGCCCAGATCAGGACAGTCAAATATAACCTCCTGCCTGTTCTGGATGTGCAGGAGGAGTTTTCATGACAACCTTCCCTCTTGTGCCCAGGGGGGAGGGAGGCAAAGGGAGGTAAAAGAGGACAACGGAGGACAGCAGGACCCCCTCGGATTGGGGACACCCTGCTTGAAACAACAGCTGGGACAAAGCCCAGCCCCTGCCTGTAGGATGTAGGGTGGTAAGGCCAGGTCCTGCCACATGGTACCCTTCTGGTGCACAGCACCTGCCACAGCACCCACCAGCCAGGCAGCAGGCAGGGTAAAGAGTCAGCCCAGCACCCACCAGCTGCTCCCCAGCACCCACCTGCGAGGCAGCCGACCACCACACACGCCAGGACCACGGGCAGCACCACGTGCGCCGAGTCTGCAAAGGGGAGAACCCTCATCCTCCGCGCCAGAGGAAATTCAACCCCCCCCACCCTCCAAGCAAGAACCTGCCCACGCAGCACAGGCAGCAGGAGAGAGAGGATCCCTCTTTGGGGGCCGTTTTCCCCCGTTTCTTTCCCTGGGCACGGGGCAGGAGCCCCCACTCACGGTGGACATGGAGCAGGAAGGAGGTCTCGTTCTGGCTCACGGCGTTGCGCACCACGCACGCGTAGTACCCGCTGTCCCTCATCGACGCCCGCACGATGCAGAGCGTGCTGTTGTCCTCAAACTGGATGCGGTCACTTCCCAGCAGCACCTTCCCGTTTTTCTTCCACCAGTACAAGTCTGCCTTCCCTTCCAGGACGTTGCAGACCAGTTTGGTGTCGTCTCCTGCCTTCACCGACGAGTTGCCCACGATTTCTGGCTCGGACAGCGGTTCTGGGAGAGACAGGCGGACCGTCAGCGGGCAAACCCGCGGCTCCGTGGATGCCCGGCCACGGAGGAGGGTTGGCCGCGGCATCACTCACCAACAACGTACAGCTGGAACCAGTCTGTGGCCTCCTCCTCAGAGCTGAGGCGGTACAGCCGCCCGTCGCCGCGCCGCAGCACCATCTGCAGCGAGAAGTTCGTCTCGTCGAACCTCGTGCGGTTCTCGTAGGGGCGAGACGTGCTGGGGGGCCCATCGAAGGCATAGCGGAGGATGACGCCCTGCTCTGTGCCCGTTCTGTATTCCCAGGACACCGCTCTGCCCACCCGCAGCTGTGGCACCGTGAGCAGCACGGTGCAGCCCACGGCCGAGACCAGGCGCCCCGAGGCCGGGCTGAGGTTGGCCGAGTAGCACGGAGCGAGCGTGCGGGCTGGAAAAGAAACCAGGAGTGACTCCACGGCTACGGAGATCCCACTTCATCCACCTGGGGATGAAGGAGGTGCTGCAGGAACCCTTCCTGGCTCAGCTGCGCACGAACAGCAGCGCTGAGGAGGGAATTATTTATAGAATCATGAATCATGGAATGGTTTGGAAGGGACTTTAAAGATCATCCAGTCCCACGGGCAGGGACACCTTCCAATAGACTAGGTTGCTCCAAGCCTTGTCCAGCCTGGCCTTGGACTCTCCCAGGGATGGGGAGTGTTGGGAAGCAATGTGTGCCAGGGCTTCACATGGAGGAACTTCTTCCCAATATCCCATCTGACCCTACCTTCACCAAGAAGCCATTTCCCCTTGCCCTGTCCCTCCAGACCCTTGTCCCAAGTCCCTCTCCAGCTCTCCTGGAGCCCCTTTAGGCCCTGGAAGGGACTATAAAGTCTCCCTGGAGCTTCTCTTCTCCAGGGAACCCCCCCAGCTCTCCCAGCCTGGCTCCAGAGCAGAGGGGCTCCAGCCCTTGGAGCATCTCCATGGCCTCCTCTGGACTCTCTCCAGCAGCTCCACGTCCTTCTGATGTTCTTCCCAAGGGCTGGAGGCAGCTCTGCAGGTGGGGTCTCACCTGGGGGGGCAGAGGGGCAGAATCCCCCCCTGCCCTGCTGCCCACGCTGTGGGCATTCAGCCGTGTTGGCCGGGTCGCGTTGAGCTTCTCACCCACCCCGACCCCCAAGTTCTTTAAGCAGCGACCTGGAAACGCTCCTCCCACGCTACAGGGGCACAGACCCCGGGGGACGGGGCTGCGGGGCTCTGCCAGGAAAACGCGCCGAGAGCCGAGAAAAGCCGCAAGTCCCTTCCCGACCTTCCTCTAAAAGCTTTTTCCCCGGGATTAAGGCGTGCCCGAGCCTGGACTCGCCTTGGCTCCTTAAAACAGGCGCCAGGAGCAGCTCCCCGCGCCCCCAGACCCGGAGGGGCTCGATGCGGCGGGGAGGGGCCCCCGCCCGCCTTTCCCCCCGCGCTTTGCCCCCAAACTGGTCCCAACTCAGCAAAACCTGCCCAGAACGTGCCGGGTGAGACCCGCGGGCACCCCCGGAGCGTGACCGACCCCCCCACGGGGGGGTCCCGGGTATTTCCCCCCGCTCCTCCCGGGGCAGAGACTCGCCTGTGATCCCCGGGCCGGCTGCCGCGCTGCCGGGGGCCAGGAGGAGGAGGAGGAGGAAGAGGAGGAAGGGGAGGAGGGGAACGGGGAACATCTGCGGGGCCGGTACAGCGGCGGCTCCGCCACGAGACTCCGGGAGATCCGTTGGGGCGGGACCGGGCGGTTCCGGGCGGTTCCTCTCCTCCTCCTCCTCTCCTCTACTCCCCCCCCTCACCCCCCGGCTTGCTCTCCTCCTCTTCTTTCTCCTCCTCCTTTTCTCTCCCCTTCCCTCCCTTCCCCTCCTCTACCTTCTTCGCCTCCTCATCCTCCTCTTCCTCCTCTCCTCTTCCTCGTCTCTTCCTCCTGTCTTCCTCTTTTCCTCTTCTCCTCTCCTCCTCCTCTCCTCTTCCTCTCTTTCTCCTCGCCTTCCCTCCTCTCCCCTCCCCAGGACATCCAAACCCAACCCACAGAACCCCCCCAAGGCCCTGGGCGCTGCCTCCTCCTGCCCCTCCCGTACCTGCTCCACCTGTCACGGGGCAAACGCCCCAAATCCCAGCGGAGAGGCACTGAGGGAATGGCCTCACCCCATCCCCTGCCCCCGGGGGTCCTTCACGGGGCAAAGGATCCCACCACAGCAACAAAAACTGGGGATTAATCATTTCCTGGAGCAGTCCTCCAGCTCCAGGGAGGGCTGTGGGAAGGACGGGACCGCGGCTGGGACATGAAGATCCCGCTGCTCCCCCAGGAGGTTCATCACGGAATGTTCCGTGGGGAACAGGTGGGGAGGGACAGGATGTTCTTCTCCTTCCCCCGGTGGTTTCCATCACTTGGGCAGCTTGGGAGGGTGAAGAGGGCACAAACAGATGTTTTGTGGCAGGAAAAGCCTACGTGGTGCTTTGGGAGGCTGGAGGCTGGAGGCTGGGAAACCAACCCGTGAGATATATAGATGAATAAATATAGATTAGATAGAGATAAAGATATAAAAATAGATATAGGCATAAATAGATATAGATATAAATAGATATAGACATAGATTGATAGATATAGATAGATGATATAGATATAGATGATTAGATATAGATATAGATAGACATAGATATAGATATAGATATAGATATAGATATAGATATAGATTCGATATAGATAGATATAGATATAGATATAGATATAGATATAGATATAGATATAGATTCGATATAGATAGATATAGATATAGATATAGATATAGATATAGATATAGATATAGATAGATATAGATATATTAGATGCAGACATAAAAACCTCAGCCAAGCCAAACTGGTTTGAGCACCCTGTGCAGATCTTCCGGCTGAAGGCAGGCTCAGACACCCTTCTTGACACCTATTCCTGGCCCCCAGCAACCTCAGAAACACAACAAACTCAACACCCATCACCTCTGGGTCCCCTTGGTCCCTATCCAGAGGGACTTTTTTCCCTGGAGGAGCGTGGCTTGGCAGCCTGCACCCCCTCAGAGGGGAGATGCTGTGCCAGGATTGCCAATGTGGGTGAAAGCAGTGGTGTCGGGTGCTCCCACGGCAGGTGAGAGAGGTGACACACCTGATGTGGCAGCAGCTGGGAACAGGATGAATTCACACCTCCTGGCATCTGTGTGTGCACAAAACATCAGGGAGAGCAGGGCTGGGGGTAGGACGGAGCCACCACACCCCGAAAAAGCCTCGCACAAAGCTTTTGGGGCATCTCGTGGGGGATGCCCTGCTCCCTCCCTGAGTACCAGACCCCTCCAGGACCAGCAAGGGGAGCGTGGCTGCAGGGACAGGGGCTGGAGCAGGGACCAGACCCAGCATGGCCAGAGGAGGATCTCCAGAAGGACATCAAGAGCAGGAACATGGACTCAGGCAGGAGCCACGCAGCCATCCCACTAGAGGGAGCGAGGAGATCAGCGGAAGCGCTGGGATGAGGGAGCCCAACCCAGGGAAGGAGCTGCAGCAGAAAGTCATCCCCTGCTGGAGCCTGGGGATGCTCCTGGCCAGGGCATGTGTGTCTCGGAGCTGCTGTCCCACCTTGGGATGTTCCAGAGGGTGTTGCTGGGTCAGCAGGTTTAGGGTTCTACATCCCTTGCTGGTGTGAGGCTTCATGGGGCTCCTCCACCCAAACTCCCACGGGCAGCACAGGAGCTGCCCTGGATCACTATGGAACATCCCTGCTCTTCCTTTCCCTCCCTACCCCTTGGCTCCCAAGCTCCAGGTCCCCCCACCAGCCTGAGCTCAGCAAGGGCTGTGAGCACCAGCTTGTGCCCATCCAAGCCAAACCATCCTCTCCCACTTGGGGCCTGGCATGTGTGGGGCTGGAGCAGCTCTGGAGATGTCCTGGTGCCACCAAGCAGGGAAGGTCTCCACGCTCCCCATGACAACAGGGACAAGCAACCCTGGCCCCAGCTCCAGGTGGGGAGAGACCCAGGGAAGGGCTGGGGGTGCTCCCAGGGTTTGGGGGAAAGAGGCTGGATCCTCATGGCTGATTCCTCCCTGTAGCAGCCCAAAGGCTGGGAGGGGCCAAAACTTGCTGCCCCTCCACCCTGCGCAGCCAAAGCCAGGTGTGCATCAACCCAAAATGTGCAAGGTTCACCCCAAAACAGTGTTTCTGTGAGACAGAGGCAGGCAGGGAACACACATACACACACACCCCTACCCCCGTGAGCTCCCCCAGCAAGGGCAAGGGGCCTCTCCCGGCTCCACAGGCAGTGAATGGAGTTCAGCATCTTCACAAGGAGCTGGAGAGAGCATTCTGGGGAGGGGGAGGGAGGAGGGGATGGAAAAGTGCTGAGCCAGCAGGAAACCTGCAGTGGGAGGCTCTGAGTCAGCCCCAAGCATAGTTTCACTGAAACCACCCTCCCCAGCCTCCACATAGCTCCAGATTCCTGGGAGACAAGGCAGAGGGTCTCTGCCCTCACACACGAGAGCTGGAGAGGGACTTTGGACAAGGGTCTGGAGTGATGGGACAAGGGGGAATGGCTTCCCACTGCCAGGGGGCAGGGTTAGATGGGATGCTGGGAAGAAATTCTCTCTGAGGGTGGCGAGGCCCTGGTACAGGTTGCTGGACACTTCCATCCCTGGAAGTGTTCAAGGCCAGGTTGGACAGGGCTTGGAGAAACCTGGGACGGTGGAAGGTGTCCCTGCCCATGGCAGGGGTGGATCGAGGTGAAGTTTAAGGTCCCTTCCAACCCAAACCATCCTGGGATTCTGATTCTATGGAACTAAGGCCCTCTGAGAGCCTAGGCTGGAGAGGGGGAAGCTGAGGCACAGAAGGGAAGGGAGCCAAGGCACAGTGAATCCCCTGGCTTTGCTGGGCCTTGGAATAAGGCTGGATATGGGAGCAAGGCTGGTCCCTGGCACCAGGAGAGGGCAGGGCAGGGCTGAGCCCAGCGCAGGGTTCCCAGTGGGTGCTTCACTGGTCAAGAAGGTGAGTTCATCCTCTGCATCAGCTGGATCCACTGACCTTCCTGTTGGAGGTAGGGTGTGATGGGGAAGAGGTTTTTCCCTGAAAAACACCTTGGCACAGGAACTGATCGATTCAAACCGAAAGACAAACATCTGAGGGCACATTCCAGGGAGGCTGCAGCAGCTCCTGAGCTGCACGCGATGACTCCACGTCCCAGGGGCTGCTGTTTCCCGACAGAGGATCAGGATCGTGTGGCCAACACATGTTTGGAATCCTCAGCTGCTGGAGCCAGTGCCAGGCTGGGCTTTACTTAAAGGAGTGGCCACGGGGAGCTGAGACCTGGCTCTGGGGCTTCCCCTGGGAGGGATGTCTTACAGTGACCCAGCTTAGGGGGGGTCCAAAGACATTCCATAAAACATGACAAATAACATAAATGGCACATTCCACCGTCCTGCCTGAAGCAAACTGAAGTGAATCCAAGGGACAGGCTGGGAGATCCCAGAGATACAATTCCCATCTCCATGCAGGTATCCCCTGCTGGGTTTCCCCCGTCCCAGCCCCTCATTGATGGCACTGGGAGACTCCAACAAACCCCTCTCCCGCTCCCCTGCACTTGCTCTGCACAACGGAGCACTGAGGAAACAGATTTCCAGGCTCCACTGACCCGGCTCTCCCAGTGCACAGACCAGGAAACATTAGAAGTGAAAAACAATTCCTCAGCCAGGACCGAGGCGTTTTTTTTTCCCTGGCTCTCACCCAGTTTTCTCTGCACAGTTCCAGTTCTGGTCCTGCCCTGACTCACAGACATATCTCCCTCCTCCAAGGCCCGGAGAGCAGCCCCAAGCTCCAAGTTCTGGTCGCTCCTGGCTTCCCTCTTCTCCTTGGCAGAGCCCAGCTGCATCCCTGCCCCATCTGATGGAGCAGCACAGGGATCAGTGGTCCCAAGGTGCTTCAGAACATACATCCATGTCCCACTTGAAACCATGGAATCATGGAGTGGTTTGGGTTGGAAGGAATCTTAAAGCTCACCTGGTTCCAACTCCCTGCCATGGGCAGGGGCACCTTCCTCTAGACCAGGTTGGAAAGTAGTTTGTTTCCCAGATGGGCCTTTTCCAGCTCTTCCCTCTCCACCTGGTTCTGCAGGTCCTGAGCCTTTTTCATGAGAACAACCAGGAGGGTTGACTTGTCATCGGATTTTTCAGACATAATTAGTCATCTCCCCCCAAACTCCATGGAAGGCATCTCACCTGGGGAAACAGCTCCTTGCCAGGGCAGGGATGGTGCCACAACAGAGCAGCTCCGGGCTCTGGGCACCAGGTACACGCTGAGCTGGCAGACAAGGGGGAAAAAACACTCATGGGCTTGGCAGAGGCTTTGGGGTGGAAGATCCTCTGGTCTCAGGAGCATCCAGAGTGATGCAACATGAAGGTGGAATGGGCAGGGGTTCCCTGGGGAGTTCAGCAGCCCATTCCTGCTGGAAAGGCAGAGGTGGTAGCGATGAGAGGCCAGCAAGCAACCTGAGCTGAGAGGCTTTGGCTTGTAATAAATCGGTCCTCAGCCTTCCAGAATCCCCCCCCCATGTCTTTTGGGGTCCCCCCTCCTTCTCCCTGCTCCTGCAGCTTTGATCTGAGGGGGTTCCAGTGCAGCTCAACGGGGGACAGGGAACAGGGGAGTGCAGCCCCCAAACTACAGCAGTGTGGCCTTTTTTGTTTAAAGAGCAAGAGACAAAACCTTTCTGCTACCCAGAAAATGCCAAGAAACCCACCAGCCTCCTGCCCATCCTCTGCCTTTGCCCATCACAGCCCACTGGAGACATTCAGAGACACTGGAGACACGGTCCAGTAACTGATTAGATCCGTGATGCAAAGGCATTAGTACAGCCTGGCCAAAGGCTTTTACAACAGCAACACAAGCTGATAAAGTGACTCATTGCGCCCTTTCCCACATCTGGGAGGTCATGAGGGCAGGTCAAAGGGCGCTGCATGGAGTCAGGGACGCCTAGAGGCAATCAAGAGCAGCTGCTGCCACAACCAGAGCCCAGAGTGCCCAGGAAAGGACATAGAGAGGGGTCCAGAGTCACTCATGGTGACCTCACAGGCTCCAGCTCAGGCAGGAGGAAAGGCAGGAGCTGCCAGAGCCTTTGCCATGCTCTGCCCCATGTACGACCAGCTCAGACATTGGGGCCACCCACTCCCCTCCCCACACCCCGAGTGGTGGCTGCGTTTGGGGACAGGCAGGGGACCAGCCCTGAGCACCCCCTGACAAGGGGCATCTCCTCATGTGCTGGGGGGAGACCCCCAAACAGCCTCATGTTGCCTCACCATCACCCCCTGACCCACGGGAGGGTGGGCACTCCCCTCTCCTAACATGGCAAAGAGCCTGGTAGTGGCACACAGACACCAACACCATCCCTAAGGGAAAAGAAAGCAGAAAAGTAGGACTGGAAGGATGCTGGGGAGGTTTTTCTTCAAACTCCTGCCCTGGCAGCTGAGAGAAGGGACAATTCCTGTCCCCCCACCCAAGCCCAAGGTGCTTAGAGACCTGAGAGGCAGATGCTGCTTCCCCTCAGCCCCACAAAGCTATCAGGAAAAGAGAAACTGGACCTGCTCCTTCTCTTTGAGTTATCCCAGAAAATCCAGGCTTAAGGGCCAAATCCTGAACCGACGTTACTCCTGAGGTATCACAGATGGGTTAGAGCCCATCATGGATCACAGCCTGGCAGAGCTTTGGGTCTCAGCTCTCACCAAGGAGAGCAGCACCGAGGGGTCCCCCATGGGGGGTCAGCCCTGGGGGGCTCAGAGGAGCTCTGGCTTCACAGCCACATCTCAGTGACATGTCCCTGTGAGCTGCAGCGCTGGCCTGGAGACACTGAAGGGCCAGATGTCCTGGGGACGGGATGGCCCATGGGGCAGATACCTCCAGGGTGGTGCTGGAGGTGTCTCACCCACCCCCACCTTTCTGTTTGCTTTCCAAATTACTCCATGTTTCCATTGCAGAGTGATGGGAATGTGACCCACCTGCAGGACAGAGCTCTCAGGGTGCACAGAGGGCAGCCCTGTGCCCAGTCCAGGTGGGCAGGGTGGGCACATTCCCCCAGCATGGCCTCCAGGACATGCTCAGCAGCACTTCCCCCCTTCCTGCAAACCTGCACCTCGCTGAGCCTTTTGTGGTGGCCAGAGCTGACATGTGGCCCACCACCTAAACCCAGTTTAGGTCATGTCCCCCCCCAGCTCTGAGACCTTGCCCTGTTCTCAGCCCAGGCAGCACAGGAGGGCTTCTTGCTGTCTGGAGCTCTGTGGGGTCACCCCAGCAGCACCCACACTGCCCTGTGACGGTGGTGTGAGGCTTAAACAAGAATCATGGAATGGTTTGGGTTGGGAGGACCTTAAAGCCCAGTTCTACCCCCTGACCTGGGCAGGGCCAGCTCCCACTATCCCAGGTCATTCCAAGCCCCGTCCAACCGGGCCCCGAACACTTCCAGGGCTCGGCCAGCCACAGCTTCTCTGGGCAACCTGTGCCAGGGCCTCGCCACCCTCACAGGGGTTAATATCCCATTAACGCCAGCCTCTGGCAGTGTGAAGCCATTCCCCCTTGTCCTGTCGCCATCCGCCCGTGAAGTGTCACTCTGCGGCTCCCTGGGGACGCGCAGCATCCCCGCTGTTCCACGGCCTCGCCCTGTTCCCTGGGCCCCGCTGCCCCTGAGCCGCAGCCCCGGGGCCACCGTCGGTCCCCGTGTCAGCGCTCAGTCCCGGTGACACCGTCAGTCCCAGTGTCACCGCTCGGTCCCGGTATCACCATCAGTCCCGGTGTCACCGCTCGGTCCCCGCGGAGGCCCCGCCCCTCCGGCCGCAGGTCCCGCCCCCAGACACGCCCCCTCCAATCGGCCTCGCCCCGGCCCCGCCCCCGCGGTCGCTGCCGCCGCCGCCGCTCGGTGCCCGGGACAGGGGTACCGGGACAGCGGGACCGGGACAGCCGGACCGGGCCGGGCCATGGCCCCGCACCCGCCCAGCGCCGGGCACTACCTGCGCTCCGACAGCGGCGGCTCGGAGGCGCCCATGCTGGCGGAGGGTCCCGGTCCCGGCCCCGCTCCCGGTCCGGACGGCGGCCCCGGGGTGGTGCGGGGGCAGCGGCGGCGGCGGTGCGGTCCCCTGTGGGGCAGCGTGGCTATCATGGCCATCCTGGCAGTGCAGATCGCCTCCACCACCGGCCTGTTCGTCTACTTCACCATGGCCATCTCCAAGGTGAGCTTTGCCCCGAGACCCCCCGCCCCGTTTTCCGGGGGGGGGGCCGGGACCGGCGGCGCGGCTGCGCCCCCGGGAGGGAGTGCCGGTGGCTGCGGGAGAGCTCTCCCCGCTCCCCGCTCCGCGCCTCTGCCCGCCGGGCACGGCAGCGACCGGCGCTGCCCCGCCGAGGATCCAGATGTGGGGGCGGGAGAGGAGGGCGGGCACTGCCCCGGGCACCCCGGGAGCCGCAGATCCAGATGTGGAATGGGGGGTTGAGACCGTCTCCAGCTCCACGGGGAGCCCCGGATCCAGATGTGGAATGGGGGGTTGAGACCGTCTCCAGCTCCACAGGGAGCCGCGGATCCAGATGTGGGGGCAGGGGAGGGGGTGGACGCTGCCCCCGGCCCCCCAGGGAGCCGCGGATCCAGATGTGGAATGCGGGGTGGACACTGCCCGAGCTCCGCCCGGAGCTGCAGATCCAGATGTGGAGGCGAGGAGGGAGGGGTGGACACTGTCGCGGATCCATATGTGGAGAGACGGCCCCTTTGTCCTGGGCTCTGCCCTGGAGCTGAAGGTCCTCACTGGGAGGGGGGCCCTGCCCTGGGGTCCCATCAGAGTCTCCAGCCTCAGAAGTGGATGTGGGGGGATTTCCTTGGGCTCCGGGCCCAACCGACCCCTGGTTCCTGCTTCATCTTAATCTTCCTCCATTCCCAACTCTTCCACGCTCCAGGACCCCCAAATCCTCCTCAACCCGCTCTGTGAAATGCTGGGACCCCCATACCAGCACCACCCCCCCATTCCAGCAGCTCTTGTGCTCTTGCTCCTGCGCAATCCCAACAGCTGTGCTGGGATCCCGCCATTCCCACCTCCCGTGGGGTCACTCGGGCCAAATCACTCACAAACTTGGCCATGATCCTGCCAACGCCCTCCCAGCCGCTGATTCCAACCCACAACAACCCCCCAGCAGCGTCAGGGAAACACCAGACGAGAGATCCACGGGGAGAGGAAACTCGGGGCTGCCGTGGAGGGCACCCTCATCCCTGAGGGTCCAGCAAGAAACGAGTCCTGCAGTGCCAGACATTCCACAAACCACACCGGAGACAGGGAAAAGGGAAAAGCCCAGCCCGCGGAGGAATAAACAGCCTGTCTGGAGCATCCTTTGGAGACGGCTCCAGCCCTCCTTTGGGCTTTGTTTCCATCCCTGAGTCACGTGTGGTGCCTCTGTGAGGGATTTACATGAAAGGCGCCACATGAAAGGCGCCGGAGAGAGCAGGCGAATGAGGGAGACGGAGCCCCGGGGAAGAGCTGAAGGGAGGGGGAAACCACGGAAATGGACCGATTGGGGCTGATTTCAGCGGCCGGTCACTGGATCCCTCCTGAGATCTGTGCTGGGAACAGGGAGTCAGTCTCCTGGAGCCTCTTTAGGCCCTGGAAGGGGCTCTAAGTTCTCCCCGGAGCCTTCTCTTTCCAGACTGAACACCTCCAGCTCTCCCAGCCTGGCTCCAGAGCAGAGGGGCTCCAGCCCTCGGAGCATCTCCGTGGTCTCCTCTGGACTCGCTCCAGCACCTCCCCGGCCCGGGCTGACCCCGGTTCCGCGGGCACACTCCATAGTCAGCGCTCCGGGCAGCCCGGAGGTGTGTGCACTGCCCTGCCCGAACACGCACCCGCCGCGGGGATGCCACGGGAACAGCCCCATCCCTCGGGATTCACTGCCTTGGCACCACCCGGCTCCCACCTGGGCGGGCAGGTGTGTGCAGGGAACACCCTCCGGGGTCACCCGCAGCCCATCCACAGGGAATTGTGCCCCCCTGGCAGGTCCAGCCAGGGGCACAAGAGTGCAGAAAGGAACCCAAATCCCTTCAATCCGACATCACGTGGCTGTCCTGCACATACAGAGTCTGTATTGATCCCAGTATCCTGTGGGATAGAGGCTCTATTGATCCCAGTATTCTGTGGATCTAGAGGCTGTACTGATCCCAATATCCTGCAGATCTAGAGGCTTTATTGATCCCAGTATTCTGCGGATTAGAGGCTCTATTGATCCCAGTATTCTATGGATTTAGAGGCTGTATTGATCCCCATATTCTGCTGATAGAGAGGCCATCCTGATCCCAATATTCTACGGATCTAGAGGCTGTATTGATCCCAATATTCTGTTGATATAGAGGCATAGCCACATGTAGATGGGATATAGATCCTAAAGGTGAGCACATACTGGTGTGAGGCAGTGAGTACCCACAGCTGTGAAGGGCAGGGGTCTGGGGGTGTTGGAGGTGGCCAAGCCCTGGGTGATGACCCAAAGCCTCCTGGGTGTGTCCTGGGATCTGGGAACCCCCCAGGTGACAGAGGTAGGGTGGCCAACGTGCCAGTGTGTTCATTCCCAGCTCCTGGCACACTGATTTCAGGGCAGCCATTCCATCTGTGCCTCAGTTTCCCCATGCCCCAGACAGCAGCACAGTGTGGGGTGACCCTGTGGCCACCAGTTGTGATGGTCACCACAGCCACACCACAGAGCAGAGCCGGGACAGCCCCGGGACAGCTGGGGAAGGGCAGCTGGCCAGGGAAAGGGAAGGCTTCCCATCCCAAACCACAAGCCAGCACGGGGAAGTGCCTAAGACCTGCCTGAGCTGCCCTGGCACTGCTCAGGGTCCCAGCTCGGCAGTTGGAAGAGCCAAGCTGTGCCAGAGCTTGTTTTGCAATCCCAGCTCAGGTCGGGAAGCAGGAGGAGCGCAGCCCTGGCTGCCCAGGCACGTCCAGCCTCCTGCAGCAGCTCGTGCCTCCCGGAGCCCACGGAGCCGAGGCTGGTGGGGCAGCTTCTGCCCCAGAGCAGTGAGCACTTCCTGGAGCTGGAGAAGCCTCGTTTTCCCCAGGGGAGGGAGGAAGAGATAAAGGAGATGGATAAGGGGAATTTTGGGTTATTTACTTGGTGCTCTGTGGCTGGTAAGAGTCCTTGAGTCCTGCCTCCTCCTCCGCCTCCACCTCCCGCTTGGCGTTGGAACTCCATGAAAGGGGCTGGAGTGCTTCCAGAAGCACTGGGATGGGCTTCTGCAAAGGATCACGGGAGGACAAGATGAGATTTAGCATGTCCAATCCACAAAAAACAGAACTTTGACTGAACTCAGATCCACCCAGCCTCCTACCGCCCCCTCCATCCCACACAGGAGACGCAGCTGGGTTTGCATCCTGGTGGTGCCGCCTGTCCCGCTGCCAGCTCTGGGATTGGGGCAGCTCAGGGTCATTCTCTGAGCCCCCCTGATGCTGGAGGAGCCAAGCTGAAGGTGGCTATCCCGTGTCCATGCCCCACCGGGATCCCCCACTGCTCCCTCCATCCATCCCAGTTTGACATCCCCATTTGTTTCCATCCCAGCTGAAATCCCAGGCTCCGGGGAGTGCAGAAGAGCTGCGGTGTCTGCAGATGCTCAATCAGCAGCCCGAGGGCTCCAGCCTGGAGGAGCTGAGCAGCAGCCAGACCTGCCTCAAGCTGGCCAGCACCATCAAAGCCTACGTGGCCACGGTGAGCCCGGGGACCAGGGGAGGATGGGAGAGCTCCTGGCTGCCCCCCTGCCTCAGTTTGCCCATCCACCTCACTGCAGGGGTGGGAGGGGGGGAATGGCAAGGATGGTTTAAGGAGGGGGCTGGACCCAGGCCCTCCACAGCAAGGAGATGGTGGGGCACAGAGACAGTGTGACAAACAGGGTGACGGGGGCTTGGAGGAGGAGCTGGGGTGTGGGAAACCTCTGTTTCACCTTTAACCGTGGCACCTTCTCCTCTCTGTGGCCCAGGTGACAGAGAACATCCTCCGCAGGAGCACGGTGAAGGGTGAGTCCCTCTCCCAGCTCTGGGGGAGCAGCTGGAGCCGGGATCCACGTGCACACACCGGGATGTCAGCAGCGTGGGGGGCTGGTGGGCTCCAGCCCTGACTCTGGTGCTGTGAGCTGGGCGGGAGAGGGGAGAACCAGGATTGTCCCACTGGGTGGTGAAGGGCACACGTCCCAGGAATGGGCTGGAGGGACAGCCATGTCCATCTGTCTGGAGTCCAGGGAACCAGGGCCATGGGATAGCTCAGACACGTTAGATAATGATTGACAAGACCCCGAATAACCTTCCTCTCTGATGGGTCAGTGGGGCATTTCCCTGCCCTGCTGGCACAGGGCTGGGTGTCCCCATGCTTGGTCCTCTACAGCTGACTGTCCCTGTCCCACAGAGGCCCGACGGAGCTACTTCAACACCTCAGAGGGGCAGGTTCCTCCTAAAACAGCCGGGAAGCCCTCGGCACATCTCACCCTCCGCCAACAGAGCCTGACCCAGGATGGTGAGTCAGGGCATCCTGCTGGGCACCAGTGGGTTTCCAAGATGGGAATGGGGAGAGGACTCCCCCAAAGGACAGGGAAGTCGGGGAGCCCCACTGGGCACCGGGTGGTCTCCGAGATGGGAACAGGGGAGAGACCTCTCCCGAAGGGCAAAGGACCAGCATGGGAGGAGACGTTTGGTGGCAGATGGGGACCAGTCCAAAGCCACCTTCTCCACCCCTCCGGAGTGGGAGAGAGTTAGAGCCACCCCCTCCCCTTCACCTGAACCTGCTCCCCTCAGTGACGGTCCCTTCCCCCAGGAATCTCGGAGCGCTTCGGGAACCTGTCGCAGTCGTGCCGCCACGCCATCACCCGCTGGGAGCACAGCACCCTGCACTCCCACCTGCAGAACATCACCTACCGCGCCGGGCGGCTCCGTGTCGAGCAGCCGGGCAAGTACTACGTGTACTCCCAGATCTATTTCCGCTACCGCAGCGCCGGCGCCCAGGACTCGGGCCCGCAGCTCGTGCAGTGCATCCAGTGGCAGCCACCCCACAGCCAGCCCATCCTGCTGCTCAAGGGCGTGGGCACCAAGTGCTGGGCGCCCGAGGCGGACTATGGGCTGCACGCGCTCTACCAGGGCGGACTGTTCGAGCTCAAGGCCGGCGACGAGCTCTTCGTCTCCGTGTCCTCCTTGGCCATCGACTACAACGACGCGGCTGCCAGTTACTTCGGGGCCTTCCGGCTCGACCTCTGACACCCCCTCTGCTCCCACCTGCCCGCTGATGCTCCCACGTGGCCCCGGGACGGCGGCCCAATGGCCAGGGGGTGGCACAGGGCCCTTCCCAGTGTGTCTTGTCCTTTGCGGTGAGGGACAAACCAAAGAGGGCATGAGGAGCGGCTGCCCGCAGGGACCTGCTATGCTTGGGGCCACCATCCAGGTGGAGAGCCTGGAAGGGTTCCCAAGGACCTACAGGGGACATCCACGATGGGAGACATCCCAGCCCTGGTGGAACATCACCTCCCAGTGGCTCCCTGCAGCAGGAAGGGCACCAGGGCCACACCCGCCATGGCAAGACACAGTGTCCCCGTGATGGGGTGACCCTCCATGAGTCTGACCCCACCTCGGGCAGGGGCAGCCCCAGCTGGGCTGTGGGTGCCAGGGACCCTGGGCTGGAGGTGCTGGGGCAGCAGCTGGGGTGAGCAGGGAGCAGCAGCAGCACAGGGGGCACAGGGCTGGCACCCCCAGGCCACTGCCTGCGGGGACGGGGCAGGTCTGGTGTCAGCCTCTGGAAAAGGAGTGAACGAGTTTCGGTTTGGGCAGATCAGAAACCTGGGGCCACGCCAGTGATGGGCTCGAGAGAGGGCAAAGAGCAGGACGGCGACGTCGGAGCAGTCGCCAGCCCCGGCACCGCACCCGGCACGTGGCACTGGGGAGTGTGGTGCCCCAGCCAGGCTGCACAGGACCAGGAGCTCTCCATCACTGCTGCCCAAGCACCTCTTCCCTTGGGGATTTTGTCCCCCCCAGCCCTGAGGGACCAGCGCAGCCCCCGCTTCCTCACCCCTCCAGCCCTGGCAGTCCCTCACCTGCAGGATTCCAGCACCAGGTGAGCCCGGAGGTCATGGCAGGACCTTGGAGGGACCAAACCCACCCCAGGTGATGGAGGCCACCTCAGAGGCCAAAGAGGGGTTCGGGCAGGGCCCAGCCCAAGGCCCAGCCAGACCCCAAAGTGCCACAGTGCGTCCCCACCACGCCATGGCCGGGCAGGGGCTGCTCCTGGCTCCTGCCATTGCTCCCACAGCTTTCCAGGCCTGACCCCCCACCCTCTGCATCCTTGGCTGGGCCTGGGGGGCTCAGCCAGGTGGTTCCCACATCCCTCCACACCCCCAGGTGTTGGGCATTCCCACTCACCAGCCCCCATCTCCTGCAAGTTCCTGCTCCAGGGGGACTGATACAACCCTCCCAGGGGCACGGTGCCAGCCTGGCACCCAGAGCCTCCAAAATCTCATCCAAAGCCAGAGAGCACTGAGAGCATCCTCTTGCTGCCTCCAAAGGGGTCACAGGGCTGATCCCCCCATGGCAGGGCTGCAGGGTCCCATATCCCCAGTCACCATGGGGGGAGGGAGGGACAGAGGGGTGGAGGGATAGAGGGAGCTGAGCTGAGCCTCAGCTCTGCAGCACTTGGCCCTGGAGCACGTTGGGCTCTTGCCCAAAGCAAACAAAACCCGAAAGCGCATTCCAAACCCCTCCATTCCAAAACCACGTTGAAAATGATCCCTTTCCCTCCACCTCTCATCCCACCTCCTCCTGTCCCAGCCCCCTTGGTGACCCCAAACAGGAGTGGGGCTTCCAGGGCTCTTGACATCCCCACCAGTCCCAAACTCCCCCCTTGGTGAGCACTGAGCTCATCCCGGCTCCGCATCCTGGCTCCTCTGGCAGCAGCCATGGGAGCTCAGGGCTGAACCAGCCAAGCCAGGGCTGCAGGAAATGCAGCAGGTGGTTCCAAGATTTCCTTTGAAGGGGGGTTTAAAGTGGACATGGCCCGATGGAGCCAGCAGGAGGTTGTGTTTGCCGGGAAGGAAGCAGGGAAAGCAGCCCCGCGTGCGTGAGCGGGGAGAGCCGGGCCCGGCGCCAGCGGGCCATGGGCCACTCCGCTTTCCTGGAAAGGAGAGGGCTCGTGGGTGGATGGATCAGGGAAGGAGAACTCCACCAGCGTCAGGGCAAAGAGCAGCCTCACCCTGTCTGGGGAGAGATGAGTGGTACGAAGAGAGACGGGATGGAATTCCTCTCTGTGAGGGCGGTGAGGCACTGGCACGGGATGCCCAGAGCAGCCTCAGCCCCCCCTCTGCCCCTTCCGTAGTGCTCCCAGCAGATGGGCTCAGCCTGGCCAGGGACATGCAGCCTGGCTGACTGTTCCCACCTGGACAACACGTGGATTGGTGGCAGCAGAAAAACCCAGCCTCCAGCAAAACCTCCCTGCACCAACGCTGCCTGCCCCAGGACGTGCTCCAGGGAAGAGAGAAGAACAAAGTGTGGAGAGACCTGGGTGAGGATGCAACACTTTTCTCCAGCTGAGGAAGCAAATAAACCAAAATGTGGAAGACTTCTCATAGAGATTTTTTTTTATTCTTAAAGTTGTTTATTAAAAAGACATCTCGCTATTTTGAGTATTCCTGACAAGTTCACTGTAGCTCCTATTGGAAAGTCAATGGTCACTAAATCACCTTTGCATCAAAGGATTGAGCAGATCCTGCTACATCCTTCTCAAAATCTGTTTTCTTTAGGGTTTTTTTAAAGACAAACAAGAGTAGAAATACCACCAATGCTTGAGGTCCTGGAAGGAGGGGTGTGGTGGAGCCACAACAGACATTTGCTTTCAACAGATTCATTACTAAATAATGTCACAACAGTTCCCTTATTTGGGGAAACTCTTTATTTCTGGCATCACCAATTCACTTCATTTGCATCTAACTCAGTCTGGGGAACAATGCAGTCACCTCAAATACTTCTACAAACATAGTGCCCAAAGTTTCACCTGGTACTGCACTGTTGGACATGCTCAGCAGCAGCAGAGGCCGTGGCCTTCCCCCTGGATCCCAGCCAGATCCCTCCCTGCAGCTGAGGGCAGAGCTGGGTGAGGCCAGGGCAGGTGGGGACGTGCTGTGGGAACACAACACGTGCCCTGGGGGAACAGGAGCCTCGGTGCAGGGACCAAACCTCTCCCACAGTGAAAGTTTGGCTTTCCAGTGCCAAAGACAGGGCAGATCATCCCACACAATCCAGGGCTGCTTTCCCAGTGCCTCCTGTGCCAGCACATCCCTCCGGCTCAGCCATGCAGATAAAATAATGAAATTCCCCAAAACCGAGAGCTCCAGCTCCCCAGGCAGCACATCCTTGTGGTGACAGCTCCAAGAGTTCCCAATCCTTCCTTGATAGCCTCGGGCCAAAGGAGGGCAGGGTTAGATGGGATACTGGGAAGGAATTCTTCCCTGTGAGGGTGGGGAGGCCCTGGCACAGGTTGCCCAGAGAAGCTGTGGCTGCCCCTGGATCCCTGGAAGTGTCCAAGGCCAGGTTGGACGGGCTTGGAGCAACCTGGGCTAGTGGGAGGTGTCCCTGCCCATGGCAGGGGGTGGCTGATCTGTAAGGTCCCTCCCAACCCAAACCATTCCATGAGTTTATGATCCCCTCCTGCTCTAAACAGAGCGGTGGGGGGTCACTGCTGCACTAATAACAATTCCACATTGACCTGATTTCTCATGGCCTCTCCACGTGGATTCGATCCAGGCAGAAACTGCTTCCTGCAGCCACTGACAAAGGACCCTCTTATCTCCCCTGCAGAGGAGCTGCTTTTACCTCAGTGCAGAGGAGCCCAGCCCAGGGCGTTCACGGCCCCGACCCTTTGTCTCTAAATAAATCCTGCGTTCAAAGGCTCTTTTTTTTCCCGTTTGTTGTTACGAGCCAGCCTCATCACCACCTCCAAGCCTCCATCTCCTCCCAGACAAGATCTTGTTTTACTTTCAAGTCCCCAGCCCGCCCCGAGTTTGTGGCGGGAGGAGGAAATCCACTCCAAAAAACACGTCACCGCCCCGGGAAATCATTCCTCGGGACATTGTAAATAAAGCACACAAAGAAAGGCAGCGGGGTGTGACCCCAGCATCGCTGCTGGCGCCCCACGCTCTGCCCCAGGGTGCGCAGGGCACCTCACCAGCCACCGCTCCCCCCCGGGCAGTAATTCAGCCTGGAAAAAGGGAGACAAAAACAGAAACCTTTTTGCTACAGCACGAAGGATTCGTGGAGTTGCAGGAGGCAGGATGCTCGTTAAACCCTCGGGAAAACATTAATGCTGGGGCACCGTGACCAAGCAGAGGGGACCCAGTGCTGCTGCAGTCAGGAGCCCGAGTTCATCCATCACGGAATCACACGTTTTGGGTTGGAAGGACCTTTAAAGGCCATTTAGTCCGATCCCATCTCAGCTATGCTGCTCCCAGCCCCTTCCCCGAGGTCCCACTGAAGAAATTAGGGGGATTTCTTTACTGCGCAGGGGGTTTCTCTCCTTTTCCAGTGCCAGTTGCCTTTCCCTGCTCAGCCTCTGGCTCCCAGCAGCAGCCCCCGGGGCGGTGGAGCCGATTGCAGCGGCTGTTCCTCCCCATTCCTCCCCATTCCCTCGCAGACACATCCCCGCTGGCAGCGCCCCCGGCCCCGCCCCGGCTCTGCCCTTGGGAATGACGGAGCTGTACACAAGGAAAGTGCTGAGCCAGCCCGATCCAGGCTCACGGGCCTCGTGCACCACAGACACGCAGTTTTCCCCTTTATTTCCCCAACGAGACGAGCTGGAGGCACCAGGAAAAGATAATTCCACTTTTAAAGAAAATTCTCCGTTTTCTGTCCCGTTCAAACCCCAGCTCTAGGACGGAGTCCTGGAATCACTGACTGGTTTGAGTTGGGACCTTAAAGACCAGCTCGTTCCAAGCCCCTGCCACAGGCAGGGAGGCTCAAAGTCACCTCCCCCCACTCCCACCCCGCATCCAACAGCTGAGCACAGCCAGCCCTCGACCCCAGGAGACTCCCAAATATATGATGTGTCATAAAAAGGATATGGTAACCCCCTCTAGGTCCCTTCCTCCTGGGTTACTCATCTCCTGCATCCACAGCTGTCTGCTGAAGGGAATCCCAGGGCTCCTCCTGGAGTAAAGAGCAAGAACTGGACAGGGCAAAACACTTCTCAGGAGCTGGAAGTGCCCCAGGGAAGGGGTATCTCATTTTCTCTGCTGCACAGAGGTTTTGATGAATTCCAGACTGGTTTGGGCTGGAAGGACCTTGAAGCTCACCTCATTCCACCCCCTGCCATGGGCAGGGACACCTTCCACTAGCCCAGGTTGCTCCAAGCCCTGTCCAACCTGGCCTTGGACACTTCCAGGGGTGGGGCAGCCACAGCTTCTCTGGGCAACCTGTGCCAGGGCCTCCCCACCCTCACAGGGAAGGATTTCCAAACTAACCCTGCCCTCTGTCAGACTGGAGCCAGAAAGGGATTATTTTTGTAGAAATTAAAGGAAATCAATGAAAGCAGATGGGGAACAGCCAGGAGCTGGTATAGCCCTCAGTTCACTAGGGAAGGGAAGCACCAATCCCAGTATGGAATGATACACCCACCCATCCCTGCAACCTCCCCACATGTGCCTCATGTCCTGCATCCCTGCTGGAGCCAACACAGCAACAAGGATCAGGTAATTTTGCTGCAGGTTTCCCTACAAAGAGAACTACAGCTCAGAAATAGGCCTGGAGCTGGAATGAGGATTTTCTTGGCACAAACACCATTTCTGTGGGATAACAGGGTGGGCAGGCTTTGCAGACAGGCAGAGCAGCTCCAAAGCCCAGCTCCAAGCTCCCATTTCCACCTTGCCCACACGTTCCAGACCTCCAGCCACTAAAGCAGGAAAATTATTAGTTTCCACATTCAAAGGATCTGCCCAGCAGGAGGCATGGAAAGGCCCTGGACTGTTGGAATGTTCCCATCCTACTCTCCCATTGGCACCACATTTACTTTGGCATTGTGACGACTGGAAATCCCGCCCACACCAAGGCCAGAGCCTCCCTAAAGCCCAGCCCTACCGGGCTTTCCCTGCCTTTCCCAAACTCTCACCCTCCCAGGCAGGAGTTTCTCCAGGACACCTCTCCCACTAAAAAAACAATCCAGGGGACAGACAAACCCATGGCTGAAGAGCTGCTGGGCAGGTGTTTCCTGCCCCAAGCCCACGTTCCCAGATGGCAAAGCAGCTGCTGTCCCCTCCAACACTGTGCTCCCTGCCCTCTGCTTCCCCAGGAGCAGCTGGGATGACCCACGAGCCAGCTGGGATGTTCCATCTGGGATGACTCTCCAGCCAGCTGGATGCTTCATACTGCACAGAGATTTCCCTTCTGGCACCTCCTGCCCTTACCTTTGCACTGGGCTGCTGCAGCCTCCCCACTGGGAGAGGAATCTGCTCATGGATTGTGGATCTAATTGAAGCAGGGACCATATTTTTCAAGCTGGAGCCCTCCTACGTATGATAAGGTAAAGAGAAAAGTGGAAAGGCTTTGTCTTTCTGGTATTCCAAGTGTGCCACAGGGAAGAGAAGCCAGCATGTGCAGGACAGGCATCCCTGGGAAGGAGCCCCCAGGGGAGTGGGAGAAGGCAGGTTCCTCCCTGGACTCAGCCCCAGATCCCCAGAGCACCCGCCTGCCCTCCAAGTAGAACAACAACAGACATTTAAAGGCAGAGCTGCTGCTGGCCCGGGCTGAAGCAGCACACAAAGCATTCCAACCATCTCCTGCACAAAACCACCACAAACCAGGCCAGGCATTTATTTTCCAAGCAGAAGGAATAGGATCTGTCAGTGACATCTCGAGCTGAGGCAGCTTTGAGCTGTACAAGAATTCCAACATCACCACGGTGCTGCTGGCTGGAAGCAGCAGGGACGGGCTGCTGGATGGCTTTGGAAGATAAAGTATCTGGCTTTTGCTCCATGGAAAGATGAGGAATTTGCTTGCATTTGAGAGAGTCTGAGGTGTACCCAACTTCCAGCCAAGTCCAGCCAGGAGTCCCCACTCCCCCCAGAACAGGTTTATCACGGAGCGTAAAACAACTGCGGCCGTGACGAACAGCATCAGCTTCCCCCAGCATCCATAAACCTCCCCAGCTCCAGGGAATGGGCACAGTTTTATTAACAGGAAAATCATTTGGTCAGCTCTGGGACAGGGATTGAGGAGCACAGAGGGAGGTGGTGGACCAGGCTAGGAAGGGTTTATTGCATAGTTGTTGGCCAGAGGAGACCTGGAGCAGTGCCGCAGGGAAGTGGCCCTGTTGGAAGTTCTCCAGCTGGGATCTGGCGTGAGGAGGGAGCAGGGATCAGCACACACATCCCTGTGGACATTCTGGGTGTGAGGCTCTCTGGTGGGACAGGTGGTGAGGAGGAGGAGGTCACCTGTGCAATGTCCAACACCATCAGGGTTTTTGGGAAAGGGCAGGAACATCGGGCTCGGCCTCCGGGATTTTCATTACATGCTCAAGGGAAATCAAGGAGGTGGAATCCTTGGGCATGGATCTGTAAAAGGGATCAGGAGGGGAATACATCTGTGAACTCCTCCTGCCTCCTCCTTGGGGTTCTCCTGGCAAGGCAGCGGCAGAGTAATTAATACATTCACTAATTAATTAAAACCAGCTTCTTCCCAATCAGAAACTGGGCCCAATTTTAAGGGGGAGGGTTGGTCTGGCGTTTTTTATCTTCTTTCAGCCAAGCAGCCTCAGCTGGCCAATTTTTAATTTTCCCTCCCCTATTTTGGCTTTATAAGGTTCTAATTTTTCCCAAGTGGCTAATTGGGAATACACCACCCTGAGTACAGCCATGTCCCTCTGCCACCACCTGAACACTGTGCAAGATCATCCTGCTCCTTCCACACCTCTGGAGGTGCACAAACACCTTGGATTTTCCTCCCCAGCTTAGTAACAACAGTTCCAATGAAAGAAGAGGAGGAAATACAATTCTCTAACATTTTGCTTTTACTCCTTCATGGAATCTTTCCAATGCAACTTCACAAAAGCAACGTAAATAAAGTCTATTTTTCTTCTAAAAAGAAGATCCTGTTCCACAGATTCCGTAGTGCAATTGGTTATCTGGTAGAAAAAAAATTATCTTCTTCGGCTCCATGGAGGAAAACTCTGGAAACAGTTCCATGGTCTCAATAAAAATAGGAAAGTCTATCCAGGATGGGCTAGAAAGTTCCATGTGTGTGGACACACGATTCCTACAGTCTGCCTCTAGTTGAAGAGGATGGACTCTGGGTCCTGGTTGGCCATCTGTGCAATGTGCTTTAGTACATCCTTTTTGGTGATGATCCCCAGCAGCTTCCTGGAAAATGAAACACGTTTTTAATGCACTGACACCCCCAGAAGGGTCCCTGGCAGGGCTATTTGAGGCCCTTGCAGGGGCTGAAGAACCTCTTGGCATCTGAAGTGACACCTCACACAAAGGATTCTCCCCTGTGAGGGTGGGGAGGCCCTGGCACAGGTTTCCCAGAGAAGCTGTGGCTGCCCCATCCCTGGAAGTGTCCAAGGCCAGGTTGGACGGGGCTTGGAGCAACCTGGGCTAGTGGAAGGTGTCCCTGCCCACGGCAGAGGGTGGCACTGGATGGGATTTAAGGTCTCTTCCAACTCAAACTTCCGGGATTCTATGAAGTGTGACACTCACAAGCCTCAGCAGACACTCCATTGGTATTTTACACCAAAAAAGTAAGGAGGTTATAACCAAAAGACTAATATTAATCATAGAATCATGGAATTCTTAAGGTTGAAAAAGACCTCCAAGACCATCAAGTCCCCACCTTGTCCCCCAGCCCAGAGCACTCAGTCCAACGGCCAGTCTTTCCTTGGACACCTCCAGGGATGGGGACTCCACCACCTCCCTGGGAAGTTCCAATGTTTAACAACCCCTTCCATGAAGAAATTCTTCCTGATATCCAACCTGAACCTGCCCTGGCACAGCTTGAGGCCACTTCCTCTTGTCCTGTCACTTGTTACCTGGAAGAGCCAAACCCCCACCTTGCTACGAGGTCTTTAAATAAATAAATAATCATTAACTTCTTAACTTCTCTAAAAGTGTATGTGGTGCAGCTCTTTAAAGCCCCAGCACTTGGCAGCTGGGCCTTAAAAAGATGCCCAAAGACAGGCCAGGAATGAGGGAGCTGGGAAGAACATCCATGGAGAGCACACAGAGCAAGGGGGGGGGGGGGAGGCTGGCAGTGGCTGATCCAAAGGCACCACAGCAGGGAGAGAATTCCTGCTGGTGCCATGCTCCAGGAATGGATCACTCAGTTTGCTCTCATCCTTCCCCTCCTCAAACTACTCTTATCAGCACCAAAGCAAATTCCAGGATACACGTGGACAGGTCTGGGAGGGGGTTTGAGCCCATCAGCTGCAGAGACCCATCAGCACAGCAGCTGGGCCTCTCCCTTACAGCCCTTATCTTCCTGCTCCGGCTGGAACTGGGCTGTCACAATTCCCTTCTTCCAGGCAAAAACTGCTCCAGCATCCAGCAGGGATGCCCATGGATGTCCCCTTTGCCCCTTGAGAGCAGAGGAAGCTCTGACCCAGGGCCCCCAGGGCTCTTACCCGTTGTGAGTGACCAGGCACTGGCGCAATCCCAGCTTGCGGAAAATATCCACGACGATTTCCATGGGCGTTTCATCCGTCACTGTGAAGGGACTGAGGTCCAGGATGCTCCTGAGTTTCAGCACAGAGGGGGAGCTCGGAGGCAGTGGGGGACAGTAGTCAGTGAAACAAATAATTGAAGTGCTCACGATCCCGTCCTGCTTCTTCCGGGCGTTTTCTGGAAGAAGAAATACCTGATTAAATATCAGCCCTCCTTTCCTTTTCTAAATAGAAGAGCATTCCCCTTCCTCTGCCCACACTGGATGCCCTTAGAAGTCCATTCCTTCCTTTCACCTGAGCTGCTTCTTCCCCCACTGAGGGAGGGAGTATGTTTCCAGCCTTTCTTCTAATGGAATCGCAGAGTCAATAAGGTTGGAAAAGACCTTTAAGATCAAGTCCAACCATCAACACAGCACCACCACCATGTTCACCACTAACCATGTCCTCAAGTGCCACATCCACACATTTTCTGAACATTTCCAGGGATGGTGACACCACCTGGGCAGCCTGTGCCAGTGCTGGACAACCCCTTCCATGAAAAAAATTTCCCCAATATCCTAAACCTAAACCTTCCCTGGCACAACTTCACGTCATTTCCTCTCCTCCTGTCACTTGCTACCTGGGAGAAGAGACAGCAGAACCTCCAAGGTCTCCAAAGTTCCACCCCAGGGGTGAGACCAGAACATGCTTTGCCCAAGGCCAAGGCTGCTGCACCTCAGCATTGTGCTCTGGCCAGGTAAACACAAGTTCTAGAGATCTTTAACTTCCCAGTTTTAAGAGGCAGTAGATAAAATGCTTTGTACTTTTATAAGTCACCGATTTGGGTCCCATGCAGAGCAGTTAAAGGACTATTTTTAAGCCCTTAACGACTTGCACAGGCTCCATGGAGGTCACTTGGGTCAGGAGTGGAAAACATGTCAAGCACTGGCCATCCCTCAGACCTTCCCACAAGAGCACGCACAGGTAACGTGGGTACCTGCCACACTGCAACTCAACAGCAGCATTCCAAGACTCCCTGGGAGCTGGCTGGCCTGGCAGCCCAAACAGCAGGCTGGAGATTTGGAATATTTGAGAATATTTGGGATATTTAACCATGAAAACCCAAATCCCTTCCTGTGGCTCACAACCATCTGTCCCTGTGCCCAGCTCGGAGACAGGATCACTCTTAGTGAATCCCTGGAGATTCCAAGGAACACAAGGGCAGGAATTCGTGGTGGTACCACAGAGCTGCCTCACAGAAGGCAGGCAATGCACAGAATGTCACACTGCACTTGTTCCTAGATATTTTGTTCCCTATTGACATAAGCATTTGCCCAGGTACTGATTCAGGAGAGCAAGAGCAACAATCACACGCTCCAAAAACTGTACTGAATATCCTAAAACCAAGGCAGAAAAGAGATAGGGAACACGTGGAATTGATTTGCAGATGAAGAAACAATTATAAAACCCCTCTAGCCCTGCCACAGACAAAGTGAGCTCAGGACCCACCTCCCTCGACCCACCTGGACCAACCAGACAGGTTTGAGCCATGACCAGTTCACAGGAAGGCTTTGCTCTTGCTGGAAAGGAGCCTCACACTTCACAACCATGCCTTAAAGTTCACAAACTCAGCAGATACACTGTAATGGCACTGGACAACTCTACAAGGGTCTGAAAGGACATTGTAGCAAGGTGAGGGTCGGCCCTTTCTCCCAGGTAACGAGTGACAGGACAAGAGGACACAGCCTCAAGCTGCACCGGGGGAGGTTGGACATCAGGAGGAATTTCTTCACAGAAGGGGCTGTTAAACATTGGAAGGGGCTGCCCAGGGAGGTGTTGGAGTCCTCATCACTGGAGGTGTTCAAGGAAAAACTGGACGTGGCACTCAGCGCTCTGGGCTGGGTGAGAAGGTGGGGATTGGTCACAGGTTGGACTTTGGAGGTCTTTTCCAAGTGATTCTGGGATCCCTCAGTGATTCTGGGATTCCGTGACAAGCCACCCTGTCCTTCACATCCAATGCAAGCAGGAGGCACCAGGAAGCACAGCCACCAGCACTAGGGGTGTCTGAACTCCTCAGGTTAATGGCAGCTGGCATTTAAGGCCTCTGACAGCAGCACTTCCCTGTGTCTTACCAATGGAAATGATGAGGTCCCTCCTGAGGACAAACCCCACCAGGCGCTGGGACGCCCGGGACACCACCACGGGGTAGCCGCTGTAGGTGGTCTTTGTGACGATGGTCTCCACGTCCTCCACGGTCATGCTGTCCTGGGTGATGACCGTCAGGGGAGGGTCGTTCTTGCGCGGCCTCATCACGTCCATGGCCCGCGTCTTGTGCGAGAACTCCTCCTTGGCCTCCAGGAAGGGGTACCCGTTGAGGCGGATGTGGGCGTCGTAAATCCCCTCCCGCCCGATGGCGTCGGCCACCCACTTGCTGGTCATGGCTGCTGCCATCAGGGGCACGATGTACTCCAGCCCCCCCGTGAGCTCGAACATGATGACCACCAGCGACACGGTCATTCGGGTCACCCCGCCTGCAGGCACAGCACGGGAAAGGCAGATGACACAAACGGGCGATTTGGGGGATCTTCCACCTGCTTTCACCCACCCTCTGCCACCCCAGAGGGTGCCACTGGTACCAGCTGGTACCAGTCACTGACATTGACTGGAACCCTCCGTCCGTGGCATGGGGTGCAAGGTTTCTGTGTGGTTTTGTCTCGGCACATTTTAATTATGCTTTTGAGATTCAAGTCCCAAAGCTACTCCCAAACATTTCAGAGGAGTTTTGTTCCAATACCCAACCCCTAAAGGGGCCCTTCAGCACTGCCCAGTGGCAAACAGAACTGTAAATGAAGTTGAACTGGATTTATGTTCCATATTTCTATTTATTTTCCAATTACATTCAAACAATCCCAGAAGGCTGGAAGGAATCTTAAAGTCTGTCTTGTTCCAACACCCTGATATGGGCAGGGACACCTTCCACTAGACCAGGTTGATCAGTTAAGTTGCATCCCTTCTAAAAAGGTCCAAGATGGGGTTTGGTAACATGTTTTTATTGTTCCTGAGAGTTTCTCCTGATAAAGTAATGCCTTAAGAGTTACACATATTTTGTGGAGAAGAGGATTGGGAATTACAGGACTGGGAGGATTGGAAAGTGAAGTTGGATCACGTGCACCCAATCTCTCAAACTCAGCCAAGAAGAAGAAGTGTTACCAAAAAACACTTGAAAGCAGAATTGCATCACAAGACTTAAGGCCAGAACAGGAAGTAAAATGAATTAAAACATGTTACTTTAAAAATCCTATAGGAAAATGTAAGTCCCTGGGCAGCCTCATCTGTCCTGGCTCCCACTCTGGAGCTCCCCACCAGAGCCTGCCATGTCCAGCACCAGGTTGGGGCTGGCAAAAGAACACCAACAGGATGAGAAACACATGGCACGTTCTGCTAAGTGTCCTGAGGCTCTGGAGGTGAAGCCAGCTTCGATGGCCTGCCACACCTGCAGCTCCTCCACCACAGAGCCACCGAGAGGCAGGACGAGATGATCTTTAAGGTCCCTTCCAACCCAAACCATTCTGTGATTAAAGCTGAAAAAGACCTCTAAGATCACCCGAGTTCCAACCTTCAACCCCTACAACGCCTCTTCACATGGCCAGCCAAGCCTCAGCCCTTGGGCCGGCCCCAGGGAGCGCTGTGCTTACCCAGACACGCCGCGGCGCCCACCATGGCGTAGAGGCCGGGGGTGATGCAGTCGGCCCCCTGGCTGCACCAGCCGCTGAAGATGGCCCAGTCGTGGTGGTAGAAGGCCAGCTGCTCCACGGCCACCCCCAGCAGCCGCCCTGCGATGGCCCCCACGGCCATGCTGGGGATGAAGAGGCCCGAGGGCACCTGTGGGAACAACGTGTGGGTGAGCGCCGGCGCCCGGAGGCTTCACGGATGGAAGGGATGGAACCCCCAAACGGACACAGTTAAGAGGGTTTGCTGGAGTTAAAGTCACAGAACTGTGGAGCTGGAAGCGGTGTTTTAAAGGTCTTCTATAGTCCAACCCCCATGCAATGAGCAGGGACATAAAAACTGTCAAGGATCAGAGAATCCTTGAGTGGTTTGGGTTGGAAGGGACCTTAAAGCTCATTGAGTTCCACCCCCTGCCACGGGCAGGAACACCTTCCACTAGACCAGGTTACTCCAAGCCCTGTCCCCTCTGCCCTTCCTGCACCCTTGTGCTCCAAATTTTCTGCAAGAGAGTCTGAATTGTCTCCTTTCTGACCAGGAGAACCAGCCACACAATTGGTTGGTGTGGAACAGAACAAGCTCTTCTCAAAAGAGAACATCACCAACCTCCACCCTCACACCATTAACTCCACGCCTTTCCAACCACACACCACATGTTTATTGCAGGCATGGGATTTTCCCCCTCTCTTCATTCACACACTGGGTGTGGAATCATCCTTCTTCCCTGCCAGAAATTCAAACTCCACTGTGACAGGGAATTAGCACACGCAGCACAAGTGACACCCAGCAAAGCCACTGCCAGCACATTTCAGCTCCGTTGTGCTGTTCCAGGACTCTGAAAGCACCTGTTGTTTGAAGTCAGGGAATTCCCTCCCTCCCCTTTCGTTTCCACAGTGGCCATACAGCTTTGTCACACCCTGTCTGTCTCTCTTGCAGACTCAATGGCTGCCTTGGAATGTCAGCGACCACCTCAGGGCAACAACGATGCCAAACCTCTGTGGTGGGGTCACCTTTCCAGACAGACCCTTGAGGACTGGGGGAAAGGGGAGATACTCAGCTCCACCACGTGAACCCCACTGCAGGAGAGCTCAGACCTGGGCACTACAACTGCAGCTCCAGAGGCTGCACCAAATGAGTTCCAAACCATCTGAGCAAGGAACAGCTATGATTAAGGATTTACAAATTAAGGTATCAATTGCTTTGCAATTAGCTGTTGCATCTGTACTACATATGTATCGAAAAGGCTGGAAGCAGGACAATTCTGTGTCTGGAAAACAGGATGTGGAGCCCCGAGACACCAGTTTTGTGACAGCTTTTGGTGCTCACACTCAGGATGAAAGGTTTCTACTGCCCTCAGGTATGAGGGGCAGGACCAACCTGTCACCTTATAGCAGAGCCTGGGGGGAAAACACGTCCAGTTAGGGAGGAAAGTATACTTTAAGATCAGGAGTCCTTTACAGCAAGCCTCACCTTCATGCCAAAGGTAAAGATGGTGATGAAGACCTTCATGATGAGGGCCAGAGCCAGCTGCCACATGGCCGTGTACACGCCCGGGCCGGCAGCGCGGTCCGGCAGGTCGTCCCCCTTGGTGCTGTTGAAATCATTCACGTACTCGCAGAGCTTGGACGAGTCCAAAATCCCACAGTCGTTGAAGAGCTCTGAAATGAGCTCGCTGGTGCTCATCCTGGTGTACTCGTTGGGGAAGGCCAGGATGGCTGTGATGGCCGTGACCACAAACACCTCCAGCACGGGGTATTTGCCCAGCCGGGTCGTCTTGCGCCGCCGGCACCAGGCGATGTTGCTGCGTATGAAGAAAGCTCCCCAGAGTCCACCAAATATTCCCAACAGGATGAAGGGCACCAGCTCCAGCAGGTGCCACGGCATGTGAAACTCCACGTAGAAGAGGACGAGGCGGCTGTTCCCGAAGGGGTTGATGGAGCGCAGGGTGAAGGCAGCGACCAGCGCGGCGAAGAAGGAGCGCCACAGCGTCTTGAGAGGGAAGTAGTAACTCACCTGAAGGCAACAACAAAGCAGATTTGGTCACCTTAACACTTGTCACTGCCCCACTGCAGCAAGTAGAGCCAGGGCAGAGATCCATGTCTGCTGGCTCATTCCCTCCTCTCCAGCCAAGCAGCCCAGGCTTGATTTGGAGCTCCCGATCAACAGGGGTTGCAATGAGTGGGATGGGCCCTGGCCTCACCACTTCCACTGCAGCAAGTGCCCTCTGTGATCCCTGAAGCGACTCACTCGGATAATAAAAGGTGTTACACATCAGCCACGAGCTGATTCTGGAGAACTGTGTGGCTCTGCAAGGTCCAAAGTGCCAAACAGCAGCACCTGCTATCGCTGCCACCACAACTAGTGCTCAGCTGAGCAAATCCATCCCAGCCCTCCTCTGAAAGCCACCATGGCCCTCCCCTGAGCTAAGCCTTGAGGCAAGCAGTCATGATCCTTTCACACCTGAGATCAAGAGATCAAGGTTTAGAAGCTCCTTGGGAAGAAAAGGGGGTTGATAAGCCAGAGAAGTTTGTTCCCCAGTATCCTGAGACAGAGCTCTCAGGAGAGTGGATAAGAGGAAATGGCTTCAAGCTCTGCCAGGGGAGGGTCAGGTTGAACAACAGGAGGAATTTCTTCACTGAAAGGGTTGTTAAGCATTGGAAGGGGCTGCCCAGGGAGGTGGTGGAGTCCCCATCCCTGGAGGGGTGGATGTGGCACTCAGTGCTCTGGTCTGGATGACAAGGTGGGGATCAGTCACAGGTTGGACTCGATGATCTTGGAGGTCTTTTCCAACCTCAGTGATTCTGTGATTCTATATGGAAAACACAGCTGTGGCTGTGAGCAGCCAGCAATGCCAAGCATGGACAGACCAGGGGAAACCAACCAGTTTATGGCAAAGCTACAGACAGACATGATCCAAAATTAACCCTCCAGCACTCACAAGAATTACCTGAACCCCCAACTAGCTTTTAGGTTGGCCTTGTACATACAGTATTCCAGAGGCTCTGCTTTCCACAGCCCGGCAGGTAGGAGTGGGCTGTGTTTTTAACCCAGCAGGGCCAGTTCTGCACTAACCCAGCTCAAGAGCCAAGGTTACCTCTTCCAGGCTGAAGAGCACTCCTCCGATGGGCGCACCAAAAGCCACCGACACGCCGGCGGCGGCGGCTGCTGACAGCACCTGAGGGAGGGACAAAGGCAGTCAGACTTCTCAGCCCTCCCAACCACCCCCTTCTTCTGTTTGCCCTCACTTAAATTTGTACATGTTTATCTCCAGCCAGTGCACGGTCAGCTGACTCTGACCTGCCTTAAGGCAGCAGGAAAAAGGTGGAATGAGCCAATTCCCGAGGGAGAAGTAGCTCCAAAAAAATCAGTGTTAGCATTTCAACAGTCCCAGCCCCAAATGGGTAGAAGTGGCATCGCTGGCAACTTCCTTTTCTGTTTCAACCGATTTCACCTCAGATAAAGCTTCAGTACAATACAATAGCAGTAATTTCACCCCAAGTTTTCCTGTCTCACATTCTCCCTGTGTCTGTAACATAAGTTGAGGTGCTCTGGAGCCCCCCAAACCCTGCCAGCCCACCCAGTGGGTTCTGCCAGGTTTGCTTCAGCAGAAGGTACATTGGCACACGTGGTACACACTGGCACAGGGAGAACACACCAGAACAGAACAGTTTACCCCCAGGGGGAAGCCCCAGAGCCACGACCTCCCCACTTTGGTGTCTCCATGTACCTCCCTGCGCTTGGCTTCGTTCTTGCGGTACTTGGTGAAGAGATGGCACAGGATGTTCCCACAGCAGCAGGCGACGTGGACCAGGGGCCCCTCCTTGCCCAGACTCAGCCCCGAGGACACGGCCAGCACAAGGGTGATGGTTTTGATGACCAGCGTCCACTTGCCCAGGTAGCCTCTAATGATGAAACCACTTAAGATAGTTTTGATCTGGAAGTCAAGCACACAAAGCTCTACAGGCTTTCATTCAAGCCCTGGTCAGAGCTCCTGATTTACTGGGCATTCCCAACCCTACCCTTCCCTACAGCTTTCAGAGTGCCCTCCACGAGCTATCAAAAGTAACTTAGTCTGTAAAAATATCCCTCCATGTAAAGGCAGAACCAGCCACCCGAGTCCTTCCTTCAGGCCCCCTATCCCTGATGGAGAAACACCCAAGCAGTACCTCCTGCAGTAAATGCCAAAACATCTTAATTTTTAAAGGGATTGCACGGAGATTTTAGTACCAGACATGTTTCAGGAACGGCTTGGAAAAACACCCATACATCAAGCCACTACCTGAAGTGGAAGAAATTATTCCATAGCAGGTGTGTGTAAGTTTTGGATGGGGGATCCCCTGCCCCACCTGAAAAACACCCACTCTCATTCTCACTCACCTCTGGGATCCCTGAGCCACAGGCATATGGAGCAAACCCCTTCACAAGTAGCACAGCAAGGAGGGAGAACATCAAGGCCCAGACAACGTACATGAAGTAGTTGAGAATATACGCAAACGCCCCCTGAAAAAACACGGAGAAAAATGCCCAAATTAGATCATTTCAAGTGAGCCCATATCAAACCTGTGCACTGAAGTGAGCACAGGGAAACAGCAGGTCATCTCACAGAGTTATCAGCCAAAAATGGAGAGAGCTACCCTAAGCCTGAGGTTTCAAGGATGAGGTACATGTGCTGGGTTATGGGGATGAACCAATCCCACCTCCAAAAGTGGGATTTATTAAACAGCAAACAAGTTACAGGAGTAGAATCATGGAATTGTTTAGGCTGGAAAAGACCTCTAGGATGATCAAGTTCAACCTCAGCTTGGAAGTGGCTCAGTGTTGTCCCAGTCAAGCAGCTGCTCCACTGCATAGAGCTGCCCCAAACACAGGATTGGAACCCATGACATTCCCCCTAAATGTTCATGGGCAAAATACCCTCCAAGCACCACGTCTTGGACACACAACTAACACACTGCACCTGTAAAACTGGCAGTGTTTTGCTTCCCTGCATCCCCCCCGAGGACAACACATTACTAACTTGTTGACACCCTTGGAAGACCCCAATGATGAGCATTTTAACCACTGAACACCCAGAGTTTGGACTTCTGGCATCTACACCCAGATGATACAGGCTGGGATGATACAGGCTGGGTAACTGGGGAATCCAGCAGCAAAAGCAGCTGCAGTCACCTCTCCATAGCCGAGGATGAGCTGGGACCAGCTCTTCCACTCGGGACACTTGTCTCTGTCGGTGAAGGTGGTGTTGGATTTCCAGCAGCAGTGCTCGTGGTTGAACCAGAACCCTGCCAAGCAAACTCCTTCCTTCAGATCTGTCATCCAGTGGGCAGAGATGTCGATCAGCCCTGCCAAGGAACCTGGTTTAAAGGAAAAAAAAAAACCCAAAATAAGTTTAATAAGCACCTTGTGCACACTCAAACACCTGAAGGTCACAGTCTGCCCCACTAATTCCTGACTCACCCTCCAACACGTAGAGAAACACTGGAACTTCTGCCTACAATTCATTCTATGGAGAGCTAAAGGGGCAGATTTGCTTGATTTTGAATAATTTCAATACATTGAAAAGAGCAGGTGAGGGAACAGTACAGCTGATGATATTTCAAAGGCTGGCTGTGTTCAAACCCCCCTGCATCACCAGCAATTAATTCTTCCCAATGACACTGAAAAACTGTTTATTAAATATAGCACAGCAACATTCCTGGAGGACTCAGACAAAATGTGTCACCGGAATCCAGGAGCTGCACCAACAACGCCGACACTGTGACAGCAATAACTCTGAATTGGGAAAAAACATTCCCAATGCCAATTCAAAAAAAGAAAAATAAAGGAGGGGAAAGTTACAACTGTGCCAAGTGAAACAACACCAGCAGAGCCAGCACAGAAGTTAATTTGGATTTTAAAAGAGGAATCTTCATGCAATTTCTATTAATAACTTCTGTGATCCCTAAAGATCACTGGGATCAGCTCTGCTCTCACCAAAACCCCCAGAGCAAAGCAGAGGCCAGGAACAGGGACCTCTGATCTATAGGGGCAAGTGGCAGCACAAGCTTCAGAGGCTGCAATCAACATTCAGCAAGTCCAGCAGTTAATGACAAACTGGCCAGCAGCCTTCCTGGGTAAACATTAACAGGAGATTTCACTTCAACCCTCGTGACAGATGCTTCACTGCTTCCTATCGGGAAGATCTGTATCCAAGTGATTTACTCCTGCTGCTCTAGGGCCAAAGTTTGCTTCTAAGTCATTTAAAAGGTCTCAGCCAGCCAACCTCTGAAAGAAGCTGACTTCCAAAAAAACACCTCTTGCTTTTTATATCCAAGTAAAGTGGGGAAAAAAAACCAAAAAAGAAGTAACTCTTGCTGGCAGTCCTTGGCATTAACCTCTGCAGTGCCCCCGAGGAGCCTTTGGCACAGATGTACACAAAGCACAGCACTCTCCTCCAGCCCAGCATTTCCATCAGCTCTGCTTTAATTAACATTTTTTATTTGTTTCAGAGCTCTGTACCAGCAGCAGACTCAGAGCAGTGTCCAGGGCAGCTCTCAGCCTCAGTTTTGCGCTTTGCTTTTGCACAAACGGGGCGTCAAAACACTTAAAAATAATCCTCTGTGAACTACAATGCAGCGGCAGAGCCCTCGGTGGCGGCACAAGTCCTCACTCCAGGGACAAATCCTGCTCCAGGGACCTGCCAGGGCTTGTGGAGGAATTGATCCCGATGCTGTAGCGCAGGAATTAGTTTTCCCTGGAGGTTTGCTCTTACCTGCCAACAACCCAATGAAGAGCATCAACAACCAGCCCGAGAAGGCATCGCTCACGCTGTGCAGCAGCGCCCAGGTGGACTCTTTGCTTCTGTTGGTGATCTGGGGAAGGGTTTTCAAAAGGAAACAAAAATCCATGAGGACACTGATCCACTGTGGTGTAAATGCTCTAAGAACTACTTGGTGACACTGTCACTCTACTTTGGGGGGGGTGAGGGGAGAGAAAAGCATCAGACAGCAGCTGCTCCTACAGCTGGTGCAGTAAATGCAGCTCTGGTTGGGAGGTGTGGGAGAATGGATCAAGGGTCATGGAATCCCAGAATGAGTTGGGTGCGAAGGGACCTTGAAGATCACCCATTCCAACGCCCTGCCATGGGCAGGGACACCTTTCTTATCCCAGATTGCTCCAAGCCCCATCCAATCAGGCCTTGTACGCTTCCAGGGATGGGGCAGCCACAGCCTCTCTGTGCCAGGTCCTCAAGGATACGGACAGGAGGGGGTCACAGGTTTAATGCCAGCACAGAGGAATGGTCAGGCTGGGAAGCAGGCAATGGTGGCACTGGGAAGTGGGACTCAGCCCCATCCCAGATGCCCCAGGCTGAGCTGACCTGTCAGTCTCACTGCTCCTGACAGGCGGACAAAGGGGGACAGAACAGCCATTGTGTGCCCCGAGCACCCAGCTGCCTCTCCCAAGGGAAACATTCCAGCTCACCACTATTATTCCCAGATAAAAAGGCACATTGATGCACACAACTAATACCCACTAAATGAGGAATAAAGGCAGTAAGAATCCTTTCTGCCTGGATGAGCGTCCGTTGGGTTTTTCCAAATGCCACACTGATCCCTGTGACGGAATCCAGGAGGGCTTGGGGTGGCTGCCAAAACTACTTCCTTTAGATTTCTTTCCACTGGACAAACCCCACACCTCTTTGGCCAGCCCTAACTTCTGCCTTGACCTGATTTGATCTTTCCTATGAAGACAGGCTGGGGTTGCCCAGTCTGGAGAAGAAAAGGCTCCCGGGAGATCTTAGAGTCCCTTCCAGTGCCTAACGGGGCTCCAAGAGAGCTGGAAAGGAACTCTGGACAAGGGCCTGGAGTCACAGGACAAAGGGGAATGGCTTCCCACTGCCAGAGGGCAGGGTTAGATGGGATATTGGGAAGGAATTCTTCCATGTGAGGGTGGGGAGGCCCTGGCACAGGTTGCCCAGAGAAGCTGTGGCTGCCTCATCCCTGGAAGTGTCCAAGGCCAGGTTGGATGAGGCTTGGAGCAACCTGGGATAGTGGAAGGTGTCCCTGCTCATGGCAGGGGGTTGGAACTGGATGATCTTTAAGGTCCTTCCAACCCAAACCATTCCATGATTCTCTGATCTCTGCAGACAGGAAACTGTCCCACGTTGATGGGCACCACCTCTGTACCCACACCTGTGACAAGGCTTTGGGGTTTGGACCCTTAACCCAGTGACAGGACCAGTTTTGGGGCAGGAGGCAGCAGGGACATGAAGCCCCTCGGCTGGGTCTGCACTCACTCAAATTTTGGGGCATTACACTGTATTTCTTGTATTTATTCACACCCCGAGCAGAGTGTGTGCTCCATTTGGGTCCTGTTAGCAAAGACACAAGTTGTTTTGTGAAGCCCAGGGGAGAAAAAATAGAGAATCAAAGGATATTTTGGGAAACAAATAGACAAGTTGAGTTCAGTTATCACCCTCCAAGAGTGCTGCCAGCAAGGCAGGAGCAGACTGAGGACATGGGTAGTTCATTTAAAGTCCCCCTTGCTTTCTGAGCAAATTCCTTTAATTGCACAGCGGTGAAGGGATTCTGGAAGAATTCTGGAAAAATTGCACTTCTCAAACAAAAAAATTCCAACAGAAAGAGCATCTCTCACCTTTGCAGTTGTGAAAGCAGAAAAACAGGCTGGTTTGCCTATCTGAAGCCCACATTTTAAATAAATAAAAGTCTTCAGAAGAGAAGTAGCAGCTGATAAACTGCAACATGGGGGATTTAGGGCTCCTTTTCCTCTAACTAAAGCTCTCACTTCCCATCCTAAGGGTAACCCCTTCATCCCAGGTGTCTCCAGAAAGTGCCTCCCTAGCCCAGCAATCAGAACTAAGGTTAACAAAGTTAATTATCCTGCCCTCAGTGCCAATGAGGAGAAGTAGGAATTTTTACCTCCCTGTGCCTGTCCCGGTCCCTGGATTTCTCTCGCACCCAGTCTATGGTGTTAAAATCTTCATAGGTGCCCACTCCAGGAAGAGGTTCCTCCAGGAAATCCATCATGGTGCTTTTGCCATTCATCCCTCCTCCATTATACGTGGAAAAGCCTGGTGGGGGAGGAATGGGGAAAATTGAGCATTTCTTAGTTTCCCCCTTTTTTATAAAACCCCAAAACACTAATTAAGGGGGGAAAGCACAGATTTCAGTGGAAACAAAGAGCTGCTGAGATGTTCCCGAGCTAAATACCCCAGGCACACCTTCCCAGGTGATCTGTGCCAGGTACAGCCTTCCCAGCTCCAGCAGCTCACACTGAGATGGGGCTGTTCCTGGATATGACTGTTCAAAAACGAAGTGAATCATCACTAGATGTTGACTTTTCCCTAAATCCAGGACTTGCCGTGAGGATATTTTGCCATTTGAAATGAGCAGAGGGGAGAGGGAGAGAAGAAAGGGAATATTTGAGACCCCCAGGAGAGCTGAAGGGAATCCCAGGTGGATCTGGCCATGGTGGGCAGGAGGGAATGGATGGGAGCAGGGAAACAGGGAAAGCAAAGCATCCAATGGGGCATGGAAAGCAGAAATAGTGGTATCAAGTGGGATACCACTGGGAAAACACCAAACTGAGGCTTGCAGCCTCCTTTGGTGGAGAGAACTCAGCCAACCCACTCAACCTCCTGCCTAACCTGCTCCAGCCCATGGAAAACAATGGTTAGTGTGGGTGTACACTCCCAAAATCATGGTTCTGTAAGACACTAAGTGTTTCCAGTCATCCAGAGGGAAAAACAGAAGAGCAAAAGCCAAAATCCAACGAAAACTGGGAAGTGGTGGGGAAGAGCAGGGTTAAAACTCCCAGGCAGAAGGATAATGGTTGATATTTCACTCAGCACATTCAGGTTGCAGCTATCACCGGGGCAAAGGTGTCTCCAGATGGGAAAAATAAGGAATTCAAACAGCTGCTCTCTGCCCCATCGTCTAAAGCAGGAGGGGAAAAGAGAGCTGTGATGTCTTCCCAACCCATCTCCCAGATTGGCACAGCTGCCTCTTCACAGGGAAAAAGGCAGAGGAAAACAAGATGAGTCACGTACAGAACTGACAACCACCACAAAATAACCCACTTAAAAAGGCTCCTCGCTTCATCTGGGACAAAAAGAAGGTGAACTGGAGTTCTCCAAAGCTCTTCCCAATGGTGAGAGCACAGGCCATGAGCCCCAGCTTGCACTGGGAAGCAAACAGGGCACGTTTGGCAAGAGCCGCAAGGAATTCCTGGCTTTAATGACATTTTTGAGGCGAAAAGCTTGGAAATAAACAAACTGGCATCAAGGCTTCCCTGTTCAAATATCCCCACTGGAAATTCTAAGCGCTCTTCTATAAATCTGATGGACCAGAACCTCTCTGAATAAATCCCCCTGATAACAACAGACAGACGGGTGGGAGACCGTGGAGCACTGAGGTACCTGGAGTTCCTCCTGCCCGCCTGGGTAGTGCTGCCCACAGCAATGGGAGTTGCCTGGAGCAGGGATCTGGTACAGGGGACAAGCCAAGGCCTCCTCCCAGTCACCTGCAGCTCTGCAAGTCCCACCTGCAGCCCAGAGCTGCAGCTCTCCACAGCCAAGGCCACCAAAGGACATGGAGACTGTGCCCGTGGCAGGACTGAGGTCAGCAGGGTTTGACCCAGCTCCATGGGGGCACACAACATCCCAGTGCCCACCTGGGAGACTCTGTGGCACACCAGACCTTTTCACCACAGTCACCCACATCCAATTCCCAGTTCCAGGCCCCCCACCTCACACTGCAGTGTATTTTTAACATCCTTGTGCTCTGGGAAAGCTGGAATATAGATCTGGGGATGGAGGGGTGGTTACTGATGGCTGGTGAGAGCATTGGGGGAAGCCAGAATCCATCCAGGCCTTCATGCCCCCCAGACAAGGAACTACCACGGTCACATTCCCAGGGATGAGGTGGCTCTGGGGGGAATGATGGGCTCCCCAAGCCCAGAAATGCCAAAGACAACACCAAATCCACCTTGAAAACAGGTGAGTGACTCCTTGCACACCCATCCCCAAACCAGGCAGCCCAGCCTGAGGAGTTCTTTTTGCTTCTACAGGAATGACCAACTCTCCTGAAGTACCCCAACCATTCCCATCTCCGTGCTGCAGACAGCAGGCTCTCACTGCCTATTCCATTGGTTTTTCAGCATATCCACTGCAATGTTTCCTAAAGATTAAAGACACAGCTGTCCTAAATTAAAGTATTAATAAAGGAGAGTTAAACCCAGCAAACAGAACATCCTGAGAAGCATTTTCTGCAAGAAGTTGAGATCAGGGGCATTCCGTGCTCACTGTCCTGGAAAAATCACCCAGACCAGCAACTTGGAGCTATCCTGGGAATGCTCTCCCAGCTCAAGGCTGCCACAGAGCACCACAAACCAGACCCTGAGGGCACAAAGCGAGCACAGAGCTGCAATGCCAGAGGGGTTGCAGGTCATGGGACCCCCAGCAACACCCTGATGGCCCCCTCAATCCCTCAGGCCCAGCCAGTGTGATCCCATCCGTGATCCCATCCTCAGCCTGTGTGATGACATCCACAGCCCATGTGATCCCACATGCAGAAGGGACTCACACACTCCAGATCAGGCAGGTGCAGTTTGGAGCCTGATCCCACCCTCCAGGATCCCCCCCCCAGCCCAGCCTGCCCATCCTACAGCACCAGGATTTCCATTCCCAAAGCAGAATTCCGAGGTCTCCAGCCCTACAGCACAACTGTCCATTTGACAGAAGATAATGAGGAAACATCCTTATATTTTTTCCAGGAGTAATCCAGAATGATAAAATGGCTGACAGCCATAAATATTTGCCAAGATCATATTTCCTGCCTTGGTTGGTTGCAAATCAAGGATCCTAGAATAACCAGATAGGAATAAAGGAGGAAAATGAGCTCAGTGATGCTTTGCCATTGCACAGGTCCCCCTGTTGGGAATGTCCAGATCTCTAAATCAGAATTTAATGCCAGAGACAGCAAGTGAAAAGTGACCCTGTTACAGCTCATCTCTAAACACAGTTTTCTCGGTGTTTTGATCACCTCCCCAGAACGGGTTAATTAATCCTCCACTTCAGACTCTGGCTCAGAAAAGCCAGGCAGGGCTTGTTAAAGTTACAGACTCTGCCCTGTGCCACCCCCACAAAGCCCCAGCGTTTAGGAACAGTCCTGCCGGCAGCAAGTGATGGCACCTGCAGATCCCTGCTCCAGCAAATCCGGGGAAAGCCAGGGGTTTGCAGGCAGTGCACAACCATTACACAGCAGAAATCCCACTGCCCACCCACCCTGACCCACCGCCTTCACCCCAGCCCCAGAGCCACCGGCAGCACTTTGCCCGCTGCCTCCAGAGCGCGCACGGACACACGGACACGCTCCCCTCGGCTCACGCCACCTCTTCCTCCCTGCGTCTCCTCACCCTGGCTCAGCCGCTCCTCGGGAGCACCTCTGGGGGTCTGTCTGTCTGTGCCATGGCCGTGGGTCAGGGGATGTTCCTGGGGCTCACAGCGGCACTTGCTGCATCCTCTTCCTCCGGACTCCGATCCCGCAGCGGCGCTGGGCCCCCCCCCCCCCGCACCCGGCTTGTCGTCACCGGCACCGTCACATGAGCCAGCCCTTGCACCTCCACGGAGGGACAGGATTGGAGAGGCACGGGGAGAGGGACAGGCTCGCAGGCAAGGACAGAGGGAGCGAGCTCTGGCCAGGGATGGGGAATCCCGATGGTCCAGAGCGGAGGCTGCACCCCGAAGCGGCGAGCGGAGCACTCGGGACAGTTTATCTGGCAGAATGGATTCCCCGGGACTAAAACCCGCCTGCCGTGCTGCAGATTGGCAGCTGCAGAGCTGGGGCTGCCCAGGGCTTCGGGCTGGAGAAAACTCGCTGGAAAATGCCGTTTGTGCTCATAAGCACCAGGAATCAGGCAGGGTAAAGTGCACACTCAGAGTGATCAGTGTCACAGAGGGTCCAGGGTGGAAGGGACCTTAAAGCTCATCCCATTTCACTCCCTGCCATGGCAGTGACACCTTCCACAAGACCAGGTTGCTCCAAGCCCTGTCCATCCTGGTCTTGAACACTTCCAGAGATGGGGCAGCCACAGTTTCTCTGGGCAACCTGTGCCAGTTTGAAGCCATTCCCCCTTGCCCTGTCACTCCAGGCCCTTGTCCCCACTCCCTCTCCAGCTTGCCTGGAGCCCCTTTAGGCACTGGAAGGGGCTCTCAGGTCTCCCTGGAGCCTTCTCTTCTCCAGGTGAACCCGCCCAGCTCTCCCAGCCTGGCTCCAGAGCAGAGGGGCTCCAGCCCTTGGAGCATCTCCAGGGCCCCCTCTGGACTCTCTCCAGCAGCTCCACATCCTTCTGATGTTGCACCTCAGGGCTGGAGCAGCTCTGCAGGTGGGGTCTCACCTGAGGGGGCAGAGGGGCAGAATCCCACCCTGCCCTGCTGCCCACGCTGTGGGATCAGCCCAGGCCACTGCTGGTTCCTGGGTACAGAGCACACAGCCAGGGGATATGGAGCTTCTCATTCACCAACACCCCCACATCCCTTTCCTCAGGGCTGTTCTCCATCCATTCTCCACCCAGCCTGGATTTGTGCTTGGGATTGCCCCGACCCACACACCGATTCCCCTTCACCCCAACAGTCCAACCCCAAAGATCCGCCAAACCCAACCTTTAACCACCTCACCAGCCTGTCCGTGGAGGGACACCCCAGACACGAGCACCCTGCTCCCCACCTCCCACCAGGGATGCTCCTGGCACACCAGCCTGGCATATAACCTGCTCTGCACCAAGTCAGGATGCAGCAAAGGAAAACACACATTTATCAATAGTCTCCTGACCGCAGTGTCACTGATGTACTGACACACAGACCCCTTTCTTTTCCCACCCAGCTCACAATTTCCTCGCTGAATAGCTCCCAGCAACGCTCTTTGCTCACTGTCTTTCCAGCAGGCAGCCACTGGATTGTCCTTTTGTCCTCTGGGCACAGTCGATACTTCAAAGCGCTCTCCCAACCTCCTGGCCCCACCAGCACCTTTATCTTGCCATTCAGTGTACACAAGAGCTAGAAGGGGCTGGTGATTAAGTTCCTCCAGCTCCAATTTGCTGGTGATAACTTGTCATTCAGACATTGCCTGCGAGACTGAAACCCTACGCCCTCCACATGCTGACTCTGGTCTCGCTGATTAACTGCTCCGGGGCTCTCTGTCTGAGGAAGGCAGGTCACAGAAAAAAGCCAGGGGAGATGTGCCAGCTCGAGGTTCCCACTTCAAGTTTTAATTAAATTTTTAATTTAAGATGGAGAATAACTCGCTGCTAAATCCTGTTTGTGCTCATAAGCACCAGGAATCAGTCAGGGTAAACTGTGCATTCAGATGTCTGATCGTGGAGTGTCAGAATGGTTTGGGAAGGAAGGGAGCTTAAAGCCCATCCAGTTCCAACCCCCTGCCATGGGCAGGGACACCTTCCACCAGCCCAGGTTGCTCCAAGCCCTGTCCAACCTGGCCTTGGACACTTCCAGGCATCCAGGGGCAGCCACAGCTTCTCTGGGCAACCTGTGCCAGGGCCTCCCCACCCTCACAGGGGAGAATTTCTTAGATCTAACCTAAATCTCCCCTCTCTCAGTTCAAACCCTCCCCCTGTCATTACCTGCCTCAGTTCTTGCCTTTAGAGCTCCAAGAGAAAAAAACATTCAATCCTACAGAGAAAAGGAGACCTTCCACCACTGAAACACATTTAAGTCTTTCTCTGAAAGAAAGGGGAACACGGTCCTTTGCTCCTACAATTTAAAGCCCATCCAGAGGCTTCCATGACTCCCAAGCATTACATCTTATTCCTCCAGAGCTGGTGCTGCCTTCCCACTGCCCGAGTGGGGAAAGGGCCACTGAAATAAAACACAAGACAAACCAGCATTGCCACCTCACTTAAACTCCCACCACATCCTTTAACCTATTCAGGGGAAACCACTGGCATTCCAACAGTCTTGGAAAGGGCTATCTAGGAATCAGTACGACTTGCCCTCATAACAAGGTTGGCAGAAGCAACCCCCTCATCTAGGAGACGTTTCTTGGCAAGGCAGCTTTTCCAGCAGATTTGGCTAAAGGAATCAGGCCTCATAAATCTTATATTTCATCCAAAAAAACCCCAACAATCAACAGGACTGCAGATAGAATCCAACTGACCGTGTTTTAGGTACCCATGAAGCTTTGGACAGAACTTTCTTTACAAGATCTAAAGCAAATTAAGCTGTTGGGGAGTGACAGGGAAACTTTCTCATAGAAAAGCAACAGGACGAAGACACAGGATGATGAATAAATCCCTCTGTTTTCAAAACAGGAGAAAGGCAACCCTGGAATCCCACTCAGTTCTGCTTGTCCTGGACTATTCCATGTCTTTCTAAGAGGTCTGGAGAAGTGGTGACTACACTTAGGGCAGTGTTTTGGGTAACCAGCATGTCTTGGGCTGGCTTTAGAGACTCACAGCTGGGGTACGAGGGAGCAGGAGAAACTCACTGCCAAAAAACAAGGTTTAGAGGAGGAGGAAGGGAACTGCAAACCCTCCTGCTCTAAGTCAGCACGTTTGACTTCAAGTGTCTGCAACAACACTCAGCAAGTCACTGCTCAGTAACTGAGGGGAGGCAACCAGGAAACAGCTCTTTTTTTGTTTTAATTCCTCAAGCCAAGAAGCAGCAGAGATTTGCTGCTGCACAAATGCACCTTGGACATCACGTGTAGCTCTGGGCACCTTTACTGTGAAACAGAAAGGTGATACCAGCAAGATGAAACAACTTCTGGGAAGCCAGATGACCAGCTGACCTTTAAAGGTCCCTTTACAACCCAAACTATTTAATGATTCTAGGATTCTGCATCCTTCAAAAGACCGTCCCACCCCATGAACCCTTTTGGCCAAGATGTAAATTCCAACTCTGACAGCAACTTTGAGAAAGCACTGCTAAGATTCCCTCATTTCCTGCTGTAACACCATTACCTTAGTGCCAAGACTGCAAGGAAAACTATAAAAGTATCAGGGGATTTGATTAAAAAGCCAAGTTTGACTCCCAAGCACAACTTAACAGCATGGAAAAAAAACCCATAATAATCAAGGAAATTCTTATCTGTTACATTTTACTGATAAAATGCTGAAGTCCAGACCAGAGGAGATAAGAGGGAGAGAACATGTTACTCATGCTGAGGTTTCAGTAACACAAACAGGCCTGAGAAGCCACTGTAGTTGGGTTTAGAGCAGTTTGACTGAAACAGGCCTGAAGCACTTGGAATATCTACATTTCAGCAGCAGCAAGGCTGGTGGTCCCCAGCAGAGCCCTGCCACTGTCACTCACCAGTCAGGGCCCCCTAAGGGAAAGCTCTGAGGAGCTCCAGCTGCCACACACGTTCCAGGTTTACAGATCCCTCAGGCAGGAGGTGACACTGCCTCCTCTGGGCACCTGGCAGGAGCTGGAAGCTCCACTTTTGGGTGTCCTTTCAATTTGAAAAGCCACCACCCTTGCAGGAGAATTTGACAGCATTGGAGAAGGGGTAAGGCAGGGCTGGGTTCTGGTTCCCAAAGGCATCACTGCCTGGTCCCCATCCAACACCACACCAGGCAGAGGTTTGCAGGGAGAACTTTAGTTGCCACCTCCCCAGCTCCAGTCAAACCTGTGCCCCCACAGCTTCAGGTTTCACACCTGGCACCCAAACATTTGCCAGCTGACTTCTCCTGAAGTCAGTAGGGGAAAGTCACAGGGTGAACTGAAACTGGCATTTGGGCAAGGAGCTCTTTCCTCTTTTACATTTCCTCTTTTACTTCTGTGTCACCTCTCCCATGGCCTTGAGCATCCTGTCAACACAGAGAGCCTCGTCCAGGGGAACCACTCCTCAGGTATTTGGCTTCAGGTTGTGCCAGGGAAGGTTAGGTTGGATATGATGGAAAATTTCTTCATGGAAAGAGTTGTCCAACCCTGGCATAGGCTGCCCAGAGCAGTGGTGGGGTCACCATCCCTGAAGGAATTTAACTGCCATATGGATGTGGCACTTGGGGACATGGGCTAGTGGTGGCCTTGGCAGTGCTGGGGGATGGTTGGACTTGATGGTCTCAGAGGGCTTTTCCAACCCAAAGGATTCTGTGATTCTCGACCCTCTGAGGTTCTGCCACCACCATCACTTCAAGCCACAGGTGCCAGTGGGGCAGAGCCCTGTTTTTTTTATAGAAGTAGCCACAAGCCTTCAAACATCCTCAGAGGAGATGGGAGAAGCCTGTTAAACAAGGAGAGGAACAACCAAGTGCTGTTCCCAGCAAACAGCAAAACCCAGCTCAAGTCACCCACTACTGCTTCTAAGCTCCATGGAATAACAATCTCCTGACAAGAAATTAAAGGATTCAGCTCCTTCTCTCTAAACATCAAACCTGAGCCCAGGTTTCACCCCAGAGAGCTGACACCACCCTCCTTTGCGTGGATGGAACCCAGGGAAGAACACATTTGGGAGGTAAATCATGCCCATAAATCCCTCTGCACAGTGACAGAGGGTTTTGAATCTCACACAGATGTTTCTCTCTCAGAACTGATGCAGCCACTATCCACACACAGGGATCCTTCCTCTGCCCAAGCCAAGTGGACAAGGATCACATGGCCCTCCCAAGACTCCCTGTGGAAAAGCTGGCAGTTTGGGCTCCTGGCAGGTGACATTTTCAGGAAGCCTGTCTTCCCTTCCAGAGGCAGAGCACACAGCTGGGAAGCAAATCAGAGGGATTTCTTTTGAATTTCTGCCCTACAGTAAAAGGGGTGGGGGAAGAAGAGGACGAGAAGGTTTATGGGAAGGCACAGAGCCCCAAATGAAGTATTTCTGCTTTTACAGTAACTGGTGATAATTCACAGAGGATACAAGCAGGCAGGTCTTGCTTGTCCAGTGCCAAAGCTCAGCAGACCCATGCAGATTCATCCCTCCTCCATTAATGTCACAGTTCAGAGTCTTGGAGGAGGAACAGACCCTCTGGACAGCTGAGGGTTGGCAGGGGAAGCCAACAAACCCTTCTCTGCTGTCACAGTGTGAGATTCTCTCCACAAGGGAAAACCTTTAAAACTACAGATAAAGAAGAAAAGAAGGGAAGGGAGCAGAGGGGAGGGGAGAGTCTCTGCAAACATCACAACCCCCCAGGAATTGCTCAGCACTGCCATCCCTTCCCGTGGCACTCACATCCCTCCCTCCTGGCACCGCCAGCTCTATTTTGGAAAACTCCAGAAAGGACTATCCAGAAGTCTGGAAAGCAAAGCAGTGGGAAAGAATATGCTACATCTAACAGCACAGGAACCACACAGAGAGGGATGCAATCCAGCACAGAATCCTGCAAACTCTTCACCTTGGTGCCAGGAAACATCAGACCCATCCTGGGCAGAAGTCAGCAGGATCCACACAGAAAACATTAACATGAAATCCTACCAAAAGCCATCAGGAAAAACAGGGGAAAGCTTGTGGGTGTTACCTCCCATCTCCCTGTCGAGTGGTGGGTCATCGTCTGCCATGGATAAGTCCACAGAGGCTCCGGCTATTTCCAGCATATCCTCATCACTGGTGCTGCTCTGGAAGCTCCCCCGTCGATAGCCTTTCTGATCCATGGCCAGAGCTTCCAAACCTGGGAGCAAAGGGGATTTTTTTAGAGCACAAGCATGGAACCTCATTTTCTAAGCCAACTGGACTCACACTTGATCCTGAAGACCCGGAGGCTGCACTGCTCTGCCCATGGGAAGGGTGGGTGCAGTGCCGCCACCTGAATTTCAGGTTAGAATTCCAAGGTTTTGGAAGAGCTTTACAATTCTCTTGCGCTAGATTTCATACTGCCACATGCCAGAAACAACAGCAGGTCCCAGTATGGCTTCTGAACCCAACTGGGGAGCCATAAACATGGCAGCAATGGGGTGCCTGAGTTCTTAAAAGAACAAGTTTAGCAACCAAGCCCACAGAGATTCTCCCTAGCAGGGATCCTACATCCATCAGTCCACTGTTGGAAAAGGGCTCAAACTGGATGCTGGATAAGGAAATGTCAGACACGAGTGAGGCTTTACCAAGGCTATGAGACAACAAACTGCAAATCACCCCAAAAATGAGAAACAGCCCCATCTCAGCTGTGCCGTCCCGTGTCACCCACTGCCACGGCTCCCAGTGATCCAACCACGATCCCGAACACATGAGCAGCCCAAAGACCTCAGGACATGCTTTTCTCTACAGAAAATCAATTCTATTACACAATCACAGAATGGCTTGGTTGGAAGGGACCTTAAAGCTCATCTCATCCCATCCCCCACCATGGGCAGGGACACCTTCCACTATTGCAGGTTGCTCCAAGCTCTGTCCAACCTGGCCTGGAACACTTCCAGGGATGGGGCAACCACAACGATATTTCAAAGTTCTTGGTCTAAAAAGCCTCTCAACATATTTCCTTTTTCTCCTTTGTACATCCCACAGGCTGTGAATGAGTTTCTGTCTGCTGATTGTGACCCAACAGAGCCAAAATGACCAAGGTCAAGTGTTAGCCAAGGCTAAGTGCCATCCACCCATGTATTTATTAAATAACCTCCACACATGCTCTCAACAGGTTTGCAATGATTTTTTTTTGGACCCCAGCCATCTCAAGGAGCCACCCACGTCAGATCACAACACGAGACCTGTTGTGTCTCTTCCTCTTCTCCAGAACAGCAGGGAAACTACAAACACACAAGCTCTGAAAACATAATAAACTAAATAAATAAATAAACTAAACTGGAGAAAAAAATCATGTCTGAGCCTCAAAAATAGCTCTTGCCACCTGGAAGTGGGAATCTTTGCATCTCCATGAGAAGACAGACTCATAGAATCATGGAGGTTGCAGAAGGTCTCCAGGATCATCAAGTCCAACCTGTGACCACCCAGCCCAGAGCACTGAGTGCCACGTCCAGTCGTTCCTTGGACACCTCCAGGGATAAAGACTCCATCACCTCCCTGGGCAGCACCTTCCAGTGCTTGACCACTCTCTCCAGGAAGAAATTCCTCCTGCTGTCCAACCTGACCCTCCCCTGGCACCAGTATGAGGCCGTTTCCTCTCCTCCTGTCCCTTGTTCCCTGGGAGCAGAGCCCAACCTCCCCCCAGCTCCCCCCTCCTGTCAGGGAGTTGCAGAGCCAGAAAGTCCCCCCCGAGCCTCCTTTTCTCCAGGCTGAGCCCCCCCAGCTCCCTCAGCTGTTCCTGCTGCTCCAGCCCCTTCCCCAGCTCCGTTCCCTTCCCTGCACACGCTCCAGCCCCTCAATGTCTCTCCTGTTGTGAGGGGCCCAAAATTGACCCCAGAATTCAAGGTGTGGCCTCAGCAGTGCCCAGCACAGGGGGACGATCACTGCCCTGGTGCTGCTGGCCACACTATTCTTGGTCCAGGCCAAACTGCCACTGGCCTTCTTACCCACCTGGGCACACTGCTGGCCATGTGTGCTTTGCTCTTGCAAACACTGATATTTTTTCAGAGAATTAGAGAGGAACCAAATATGTGGCTCAGCCTCAGGAAGGGAAAACGCCAGCCAGCACTTCCCAACGAGCTGAATTACACACTCTGCAGAAAACACTTCCTATTACACAGAAAGAGCCACGACAGCACACAAAAAAAAGCCTTGGAGCTGCACAGAGTGACGCGTTGGGCTCTTCACTGTGGAACATGATGTTCCTAAACTTTAAAGCCCTGTTTTCTCATTAAACTGGTGCAGAATACCCCAGGAAAGAGGGAGCCCAGGGGAGCTGGGTGCTCAGGAAGGCATGGGAGCTCCCCGAGAGCACAGAGACAGCGTGGCACAGAGAGCTGAGGGCAGGAGAAAGCCAGGAGTTCAAAGTTAATATTCATTAGCTAACAATAAAGATAATTAAATGCCATTAAAGTGCTGTGGTGCTCCTCCAGTGAGCTGCTTCCAGGGAACACAGTGGGTCCAACTGCCAGCCCAGGAGTCAGGGAGGGCCTGTTCATCCTGGCAGAGAACTAAGGAAACTCTGTGCTTGTGTGTCATGGGGCTCATCTGCAGTGTAACACAGTTTTACTGGGATTTTCCAATAAGACTCTTTGTGTGTGTAAATACATGGGAAGGGGGGTTAAAATATGTTTGTCTTCCTAGAGTCATGGAACGGTTTGGGCTGGAAGGGACATTTAAAGATTATTCATTTCCACCCCCTGCCATGGGCAGGGACACCTTCCACTAGCCCAGGTTGCTCCAAGCCCTGTCCAACCCAGCCTTGGACACTTCCAGGGATGGGGCAGCCACAGCTTCTCTGGGCAACCTATGCCAGGGCCTCCCCACCCTCACAGGGAACAATTTCTCCCCAATATCTCACCTAAACACATTTGCTTTCCACAAGAAGCATCAATTCCTGCCCAGGTTGCACAGGCAGCCAGACCCCTGCTCGAGGAGCAGAAACCAGAGCAACGGCTCCTCCTGCTTCTCCCAATTCCTCCCCAAGTTTGTTCTCATTTACAGCTTTACAAGCCAAAACTGAGGCAGCAAACACAGCACCTTCCAGCTGCAGCAGAGCCCAGGGAACACCTGGCAGCACAAAGAGGACACAAGAAGGATAATCCCATGCTCACTTCTCCCCCCAGCCCCGATGCAGCATCAGGTTTAAGTCATTTTTTCTTACCAAAACACTCCCTCTGTGGGTGAGCGATGCTTTCCCAGGCTAAACCACATGCACAAAAAATAAAATTTAAAAAGAAAAAAAAGACCATTCTCGTGCTTATCTAGTTGTTAATTTATCACCATTCCTCATCAGGCAACAGCTGCCTCTTTCCACAGGCTACAGCACTGCCAGGACCTCCCCCCTCAGCAAACGTACGTACCCCAAGGCTCCCGGTGTCCCCAACGCCGGTGTGACGCCATCCTCCTCCAGCTGCCCCCATCCACCTCCTCCAGCTGCCCCCATCCACCTCCTCCAGCTTTCTACTCCGTCCTGGTGCTCTCCATGGCAGTCAAGAAAAAGGGAAGCAACGAAGCAGAACCCGACAGGGTCCCCACGACGCCTGGAAGTGACTCAGATGACAGCGCTGGCAGCCAGGAAGCTGGAGCTCCGCTGCCATCCTGCTGCCAGCCCCAGCTCGGCCGAGGGGATGCTCAGCCCTCGCCGTGATTTCCAATCAAAAAAAAAAACCCAGACATTCCAAGATTTTCTCCTTGTTTTGTGCTCCAGTGTCACCCAGCAGCACCTGTCCCAGTGCCACCACGGCAGCAGGGGAGTGGGACTGGTGAGGTGTAGCCCCGGAGAGCTCCGGCACTGCCACGCTCGGAGCAGCCCTTCCAGCACACAGGCTCGAGGTTTTCCCAGTCAGAGCGTGGAAAAAGTTCCCGTAGCGTTTTCCCATCCCTGTGGGAGGGGAGGTTTGACCCCAGCTCCACCAGCACCACACGGACATCACAGCAGGAGAACAACACCAGGAGCGGGTAACAATCCCAACCAGCCACCTCCAGAGTCATTCCCGTTGTGGGAAGGAGCCAGCTTACCACCTAGTGGCTGTTTCCTCTGGAAAACCAAAACCTGGATCACAAGACAGTGGGGGTTTTTTTTAAAGATCAGCAAATCTAAGCCATGCTTTGACAGCTCAGGGCTCCCCCTCCTTCCCAGCCCCAGATGGCTCTCGGGCAGTCCCTTCCGGCAAGTACCAGATAATAAGAACAAATAAATAAATAAATAAGAAGAATAAATAAATAAGAATAAAACTATGCAGAATAAACCAACTGTAACTGAAAAAAAAAAAACAAAGGAGAGAAGAGAAAAATGTAGCTGTCTAGTTGTTATGTCAACACAAGTGTTATGTCAACACTCGTGGTGCCTGGCTGGGAGCCAGCAGAGCCAGGCTTTCACAGAGTCCTGGAACTGTTTGGGTTGGAAAGGACCTGAAAACTCCTCCAATTCCACCTTCCCACCATGGGCAGGGACACCTTCCACTAGACCAGGTTGCTGGTCTAGCAAGCTCTCTGGACAACAGGGGGGTTGGGGCTTGTGGGGCTCCCTCACCACAAGCTCTCTGGGCAACATCACCCCTCCAGAGGCTCACGTGCCATTAAAAACCCCCCACATCTCCCTCCTGAAGCAAATAAGGGGCAAACTCCATCTACACCTAAACTAAGTGAGCTGGTTTGGATTTTGTTGAGTTCCAGCCCTCGAGACCTGGAAGATTTGTAACGAGAAGCCTCGTGCACAGTCGTGCTGCCAAATCAATCCCCCAGGGAAGGACCAGTCCTCTCTCCCCACGCTGTGACAGCAAAGCCGATGACTTGCCGCAGGCAAGAAAATGCTGTTTTTCCAAGTCATTCCCTGCTCCAATTCCCTGAGCTGTCTGAAGTGACTACAACCAGCCTCTGCTTCTGCGGATGGGAAACTACACCAAATTTACAAGGGCTGGAATGACAGGACAACATGGAATGACTTCAGGTTAGATGGAATACTGGGGAGAAATTCTTCCCTGTGAAGGTGGTGAGTTCCCTGCCCAGAGAAGCTGTAGAAGGGTGGAAGTGTTCAAGCCCAGGTTGGACGGGGCTTAGAGCAACCGATGGCAGTAAATGGTCATCATGGTCTCTTCCAACCCAAATCATTCCAGGATTCTATGACTGCTCCCTTCCCGGGGTGGCCAAGGGGGGCTCTGGGGCTCCCCCAGCCTCACACTAGTGCAGGAGCAGAATCCTGTCCCTCTCAGGCTGTGCTGGCCCTGGCAGAAGGCTGACCTGGCCAGTGGGACTCCACCACTCCAGGCAGCCTTTGGCCCTCAGCAGCTGCTCCAGCAAAGGCAAACCCCCCCGGGAATGCTGCTGCCTTGGGCCAGAGCTGCCCGGCCACACTGGCCTGAACAATAGGAGGTTTGTGAGAAACTGGGAATTCTACCAACACAAGCCGAACACAAAGACTTGGATTGTTTCAGGGTTTGTTTGGGGCTCTTTTGTTGTTCTCTGACACGTACTCACACAGGCCCCTGGAGTGCTCTGCCCTGACATCCTCCCAGCAAGGTAACAGGAGTCTGGGTCATGGCAGAAAGCAGAGCATGAACCCTGTGACATTTTGGGTTTTCCTGGCACTTCTGCACATGGGGCTGATACAGCATGTTATGGGATTCGCTGCTATCCTGGAATGCACTGACACCACAGCCTTACAGCCACACCAGTATCACCTCTTCTGGAATAATCCATCACTCCACAGAGCTTCTGCCTCTCAGCCCAGGACACTGGAATACCCAAGGGAAGGCAAACAGCAAACACACCCATCCCAAAAGCACGACAGGCACTTCCAGGCTCCAGCCGTCGTTCCAGCATGTGTGGACCAAGGTGATGCATGATGAGGGCACAGTTGTGACCAAAGGCACTGCCAGCCCTGTTCAAAACCAGCATCAGTCCTCCAAAAGCCAAAAGAAACGTTTTTAAGCACAAAGGCAGCTGAGCTGGAAGCACCTGTACATCACAACTCATGATTAGGAACATCTTTTCCTGGTTACTGCCTCATTTATCTGCTCCATCCATTGCTTTCTCCAGGAAACCTCATTTTTTTTCCTTCTAAACTTTCTGTCATTTCCATTTTAATTCTCAGTTAAAAAGCACAATGTCAGCTCAGACACCTCTTCCCAGGAGGTTCTTCACAACCAGTTTCAGCTTTTCAGTTTAATATTTTGACAAAAAGCAGCCCGGCACAAAAATGCCCAAGACCAAATTTACGGGCAGCTTGTGATCTGTTGAGGGGAGGTTGCTACTGGATTTTAAGCTGTACTTTCCAGACTAAGTTCAGTTACTTGCAGCAATTTCCAGACTGCAACACAACAGCTTCTCTGCCATTCCCAGCCTCTTTGGGAATCCAGGATGGTGACATCACTGACTGTCACAGCTCTGCAGAGGAGGATCACCAGAGAGCCTTGTTTTTCCCACATACCTGTGTGGTTGGTAAGCAATGACTCCCAGGTATCCACGGCCATCCTGGGGTTAGCAAACCCTTCCCATCATTCAGCCCTCCCAGCACACAGGAAGAGCGTGACTAACACATGACCCAGAGGGAAACAGCCAGAATAAACACATGTGGTTTCCATCGCGGAGCATCAGGAACTGATCCGGCACCGCTTTCATCCCGAAAACATCAGAGTCTTGGATGGAGGCTCCAAAGCCACCTCCTGCCAAAATGTCTGCTCTTAAACTGGATCACAACCACAGCTGTCCTCTTGGCCAGCTCCTTCCCTAGGAGAGCTCTGGGAATCAGGACATCCCTACAGGCCCTCTTTTTGTTATGGGGATAGGCTGCTCCTTGGATGAATTCCCACATCACACAGCCCACACCAAGGAGCCACAGCCAAAGTCCACACTGAGGAGAAGTGGAGTCAGGGACTCCCAGATGGCAGTGAAGGCACTCAGGAGGCTTCAGGACCTCTCTCCATCCTCTCCCTGTGAAAGGGTGCAGAGGGTCCAGCCCCACAACCCACAGACTTGGCCCAGGACAGTGCAACAGGCAGCTCCCAGCAGCCTGTGAAACCAGCCCTGGCACATCCGACACAAAAACAACTGGAAAATGGCTTGGATGCAAGATGAGATGATCTTAACACCTAGAACCCTGGAATCCTAGATTGGCTTGGATGAGGAGGGACCTTAAAAACTACCTCATTCCACCCCCTGCCATGGGCAGGGACACCTTCTACCAGACCAGGTTGTTCCAAGCCCCATCCAACCTGGCCTTGGACACTTCCAGGGACGGAGCAGCCACAGCTTCTCTGGGCAACAAATAAGATCATTTTCTATTTCCCAAATAAGTGAGTTACTTGTTTGTAATTTCATTTTGTAGTATTTTGTAAACCCATCTCCAGTTTCCAGGTTCCAAATGTCCCTCCTGGCAGTCACACACTGTCCATCCACCACAACCTGTGCAACACCAACACAAAGGATCTGCACCTTCGGATTACATGACCTACACTCATCCCATTCTTCCCATATCTGCTGCCTCTAATTATTTTCCTGGCATTCAAAAAGAACAAGAATTTGCTGTTACAGATCTAACAGAGAAAGCTGACGCCCAAATCTGTCAGACAAAAAAAAAGAAGCCGCATAACCACTAATGAAATATCATCTCACCTCAAACACCACGTCTTTTTTCCCGTTTTCCTTTCCTTTTTCCCTTTATTTTTTTAAGGACTGTCATGGCTACAAAAGCAAGATTTCAACAGATATTTCCAATTATGTTCAATAGTCCAGTTTAGTGTCATGCTTGCATCAAGTCTCAGCTGGAAAGCTGTCACTCCACGCTTAGTGAACGCCCAGCACTGGAACTCTTCCAGCAGAACACCTTCATTTTGGTGTTGTTTTTAGGAGACACTTCTCAGAACACCCCAAAATCCAAACAGCACCACGTGGAATTGGGGTTAAGACTCATTCTGGGGAGATGCAGCTCAGCCTCTTCCTCGACAAGGTAGAAAATACCCAACATACCGAAATATGGGCTACAACGATTTAATGGGATTTTCAAGCATGAAGAGAATATAAAGCACTCAACTTGCACAAAATCCTGGGAGAGAACAGCCTGGGAAAGCCTCCCTGTGGTGAGGGGATGGCTTAGGGGAGGAGAGCCAGAGCCTGGACCAGGATTGCTGCTGGGCTCCTGGGGAGCAGGAACAACCCGGAGCTGCTGCCAACTGCAGTGGGAATTACAGCTGGCACACAGCGAGGGCTGAGCACACCAGGTACTTTTCCAACCCCTCCCTCTCCACCAAATCTGTCCTGGCTGCTCAGCACATGGAGATTTGATGCATTTCTGTCAAAGCAATGGGTTTCATCCTGCTCACAGGCACTTCCTCGATCCGAACTATACACTCTCCTTCCTTGTAGATGGTTTAAAAAACAGACTGAAGTTCCTGAAGAAGGGAGGAATAAAGCCAGCCTTTAGGAAGTGCTGGATCATAGCCCAGAGGCTCTGAACCCTGAGGCATTGAGGCAGAACAGGCTGGCACACACACCACGGGGGGACTCCCAGCTTTGAGCCGCTCCTGGGACTCATTGAATTTCCACAGACGGTTCCAGCCTCCTCCCAAAGCAGGACACACATTCCAACCTCAACCTTCCACCAGGCAACAGTACAAACTGGGACATTGCAGCATCCAAATGTTCTGGAGGAAAAGCCATGAAGAGGCAAAAGGACTATTAAGAAGGAAAACAGGGACATGATGGAAATCTCCCACCCCAAAACGCCCCCGGTTGCTGTGTCAGACCAAAGCACTCAGCTGGGCTCTCTCCTCTCCCTGAACTCCAGGAACACCTGCAGCATCCCTTGTTCCAAATAAAACATATATTCATCCACAGAGAGCAAGGAATAATGGCTCCACACTGCCAGAGGGCAGGGATAGATGGGATATTGGGAAGCAATTGTTCCCTGTGAGGGTGAGGAGGCCCTGGCACAGGTTGGGCAGAGAAGCTGTGGCTGCCCCATCCCTGGAATTGTTCAAGCCAGGCTGGACAGGGCTTGGAGCAACCTGGGCTAGTGGAAGGTGTCCCTGCCCATGGCAGGTGGTGGGACTGGATGGGCTTTAAGATCCCTCCAACCCAAACCATTCCATGATTCTCTGATCTCTGCAGACAGGAAACTGTGCCACACTGATGGGCACCACCCTTGTACCCACACCTGTGACAAGGCTTTGGGGTTTGGACCCTTAACCCAGTGACAGGACCAGGGCTCACAGTCCCTCAGAAACACCTGCACGTGGAGCTGTGCTGCACAACCAGGAGTGAGCTGTTATCCCAGAGGGAATAATTAAAGGTGTGATGCAAGATGCACAGAGCTACTCAACCCCACGCTGCCGGCTCTGCACTCGGGCACTCAGAGCTGGACAAACCTGCTGGATGAGTCCATGACCAGACCATGGCAAGGCCAGTCAGTGCCAGCCCACCCCTGGCTGTGCAGCCTGGGGCTCCAGCCGCCCTGTCAGACTCCCAGAACACCCAAACGACTTGGGATACTACATGGATGAACTCTACCCCTACCTGAACATGCTCCAGGTGAGGAATTTTGCGGGACTGGTTTGCCTTCCCTCACTGGTGACCACATCCAGCTGGAGACACAGCTGGTGCCACCTTCCACAACGAGGATGGAAGAAGAAAATGAAGGACTGTGGCAGAGGGAAAGAAATAATGTGGGATTTGGGGAAGGAGGAGGGGGTGAAGGTGGATGCAAGGCAAAGGAGAAGAAGCAGGTGAGCCTTGAGAGCCGAGGGGCTGCAGGCAGCACCTCAATCTGCAGGGCAGGTACCACCACCACCCCACAGATCTATCCTTGAAAATGCTATTCCCAGGTGAAAAAAGAGGCTTTGTGTGCATCACCCTGCACTGAGAACCCCCACATGACACCCAGGGGCAGCAGCACAAGCCTTGGCGCTCCTGCAGTGAGGCCTCCCCAGTTTTTGGAGCCCCTCTGCTGAACTCCTCCCAAACTCACATGCTGACAGCTGCCGACCCCAGAGCTTGTCCCATGACCCCTCCCATTAAACCAGTTGTTTGTGCTGAGCAGCTCATTATCCTCTAATTGCAGGTGGCACCGTGGCCATTGCACAACCAGCCTCTGCCCTGCCAAGGCAGCTGGAGCCAAAGGAATCCTGCATCCCTGAAAGATATTTCCTGAAATATCCGTGTTACAGACCCATTTCTTACCAGCTTCATGACTTCTTGGGGTTTTTTTTTAAATAAAAAACAATCCAGGCCAAGTGGGATTGAACAAATAATGCTGGAGAAAGGCTGAAGGGAGGTGTTTAGATGGAAATCAGACCCTTCCCAATCCTGAAAGGCAAAGGAGTTGCCAAGAGCACCTGGCAGTAGGAAGCAGAAGCACAGCTGTACAGAGAGGGACATGGGAAAGGAAAAGCACCTTTGTGTAGCACAATTTCCCCAAGAACCTCCTACAAACACAGCAGAGGAATGAGCTTCGGAATTTTAGGACCCATGGTGATTTTCCAACTTCTGAGCATTCTGGCAGCTGAGGATGGTGAGCTCCAAAAGAGGTTTGCTGCTGTTTCCAAGGTGTGCAGAGTAAGGGAGGGGCAGAAGGTGCAGGCACAACACAGCTCCAGCAAACAACCCACTTTTGGGTGGGAGCTGCTCCCAAACCACTTCAGCTCCTGGAGAACAACTGTCAGTGACAACGCCACAAAATCCTGGGCGAAGCAAATCCAAGCCCCAAAAGGTATTTTGGTGCAGCCAAGTGTAAGGACACACACCAGGGACCATTCCCTGCCCCCTGCAGAGGGTGGGGGCCATTTCCAAGGGGGCAGCTCAGCACAGTCATGAGATGCTTTGGCTGCTACATCCGAAAGAATTAAAAACAGTTCTCTGTTCTACACAAGCACCATTCATGCAGCGTTTGAAACCAAGAACAATCCTGTTTTCCAGTCCTTCTGGGAACAAAAGGAGTCAGAGGAGCAGCAGTGTTTGCCAGACATGTCCCTGCAGCCTCCCAGGTGCTGGTGCTTCCAGTCCTGCCCCACAAACCCCTGAGCCTGGAGCAGAACCACCAGCACCTGGAACATTCCCCAGTTGTGCCTTCCACAAACACCTGCTCCCCACAGACGTAAAAAGCGAAACCATTCCTTTCATTCTGCCTGCACAAACCTGAGGAACAGCCTCCAAGGTTAGGGAAGGGTTTAAAGCTTGGGCAAGCCAAAACTCACAGAACCAGAGGCTGGGAACACTCACTGTGTCACAGGATTCCCAAACTGCAGCTGCGCTATTTCTCACACCATCTATTCCTGGAGGCTCCTTCAGATGGGAGCTTTGCTTGAGCACCCAAACAGACCCGGGGGGACATCAGCTCTGCCCCCATGTGCTGCAGCAGGGGCAGACAGGAGGGAATCCCATCTCCACACACTGCCTGGTTCCATTTTCCACTCCCAGCACTGGCGTTCCTCCATGGAGAGCTCAGTGGCCATTCCAGAGGATCATTTACCCATCCAACAAGTGCCATCGGTACCTTCTCCCAAGGCTCAGCTGCTCCTGCCTCCTCTCTGTCACTTCCTGGAGCTGCTGGAAGAGAAACAGTGACTCAGGCAGGGAAGCACAGCCAGGACACAGGACCTTTCCCAGGCTGAGCTGTGGGATTAGGGTCAGAAGACCAAGAGCAGAAGACCTACACCAAGAGCAGAAGGGCTGGAGACACTTTAGACACTGCACATGGAAACATGGAATGGTTTGGGTTGAAGGGACCTTAAAGCTCATCCAGTCCCACCCTGTGGGCAGGGACACCTTCCACTATCTCAGGCTGCTCCAAGTCCCATCCAACCTGGCCTTGGACGCTTCCAGGGATGGGGCAGCCACAACTTCTCTGGGAAACCTGTGCCAGTGTCCCACCACCCTCCCAGGCAGGAATTCCATCCCACTATCCCACCTAACCCTTCCCCTCTGCCACTGGGGGGGTTCTCTCTCCCCTGGAACTCACTGACTCCTGTCACACCCACGTCCCTGTCCGACGCGGGGGATCCACAACTCTCCAAATCCGTGACTCCCCTCAGCTCCCAACACCACCTTTAGCCAAAGCTCCCGCTGCGGCGGCGGCCGCGTCCCTCCCCACCGGGACCCGCGGGGGGGACGGGGGGAGAGGCCGCACCGTTACACCGGCTTCCCCCCGGCCCCGCAGCTCCGTGCCCGCTCTGTCCGCCCGACCCAGCCCTGCCCCGGCCCCCGGCGCTGCCCTGTGCCCTCACCTGTGCCCGCTGTCCCCGCCCGGCCCGTCCCGGGCCCGGCGCCCCCGCGGCCCCTCCGGCGGCTCCTCCGGCGGGGCGGGCGGAAGGGGCGGAGCGCCGTTGGATCACGTGCTC